>NC_133103.1:7744718-8044718 GCF_022965805.1 Primulina eburnea
TGCAAATATAACCCGGCTCGATATCCGATCAGGTATCCGTTGCAATTAAAATCGTAAATAGTTAATTGATTTTCAGGAACTACACAAGGCCCAATTTGTTTTTTGAGTGTTATGAAACGGTTGAGGCCAGCCCGAAATGGCCCATTGGTCTGGGCTGTACACTAGGCCCAGCTTCTTTTATTTGCCATTCATGTGGTAAATAATATTTAAATGAAGACTTCGTATAGCGACAACTCTCCCCGTTCTTCCCCCGCAATGACAAAGCTTGTCTGTCTGTCTGTCTGTCTCATCAGTGAATAGAAAAATGGAGATGGCTATATCCATTTTCATGGAGGAATTGAAGGGACAATATAAATATATTCTCATTACGCTTACACATACATCCAATCTCATCCAAGCCAATAAAAGATTCATAAATACACATTAAATAATCACCTCTGTATCTGTAGCGTTATCCTTACGATTACCCCAACAGCCATCTTCATGCTTTTTTTTCTTATTGCTCCTATCTTGTGTTTGCACTCAACAACAATATTAAATTAGATTATCTCTATCTTTTTTTTTTTTTTGGTTTTTTGGATACCCACCTGAACACTCTTCCTCGCCATGGCTTCTATAACACCCGTTTCGCAGTCCCCTTTCTTCAAGTTGGGAAAATCTAAAAATCATCGATTTAACCAAATTTTATCCCTGCCCGTATCGGGTTTTACTGAGAAGAGAGCGAGGATGGTGGTTGTTTCAGCAACAGCAGCCGTGGAGAAGCAGAAGAGTAGGTACCCAGGTGAGGCTAAGGGGTTCGTGGAGGAAATGAGATTTGTGGCGATGAAACTGCACACAAGGGACCAAGCTAAGGAAGGGGAAAAGGAGCCGGAAGGCCCGCCGGTGGCTAAATGGGAGCCTACTGTTGAGGGGTACTTGAAGTTCTTGGTGGACAGTAAGCTTGTTTTCGAGACTCTTGAGAGGATTGTAGAGAGAGCTGCATTCCCTGAATGTGAGTATGTTGTTTCTCGATTGTTCATTTGTTTGACCGCTGCGATTTGACATGTTGGTGTTTGTAATTAGCTGATGCTTGAGGTGTTGGAATTTGAAAGTTTGAATGGGATTATGCGACTGTTTTTTCGATCTTGAAGTGGATATATTCATATATTAGCCTTGGATAGTTGACAATTGTGTGATCATTAGCTGATTGTGAGTACCGGAAGTAGAAAATATGTACAAAATCATCTTGCACAAAATTTTAATTGCTTTTACGCACTTTTTTGCTGCCCACAAGCGAATCTTAAAAATTAAGAAAATGAAAAATGCCGGCTGATTATCGTAATCCGGTGACAGAAAGGAGATGGAAAGAAAGATTGGCATTATTCTTGATTTAGCGGAAGACTGCGTCTCTTTGGTGTGGGGAGAACACCTTTCTTCGGGATAGATTCGCATCACTGCTTCCAGAAATTTAAGAATTATGGATAAGCTTTGGTTGTTGATTATATAAATTGTGCGATTAGTACTTCAAGATAACTATTGGTTTTGGATGTTGCAGATTTCGAATTCAGGAACACGGGTCTAGAGAGATCAGAAAGTCTTGGAAAAGACTTGGAATGGTTTAAGCTGCAAGGACATGTGATACCCGAACCATCGTCTCCTGGTGTTAATTATGTCGAGTATCTTGAGAAGTTATCAGAGAGAGATCCTCAGGCATTTATTTGCCATTTCTATAACACATACTTTGCCCACTCAGCTGGTGGCAGGATGATAGGGAGAAAGGTCAGCCATATTTTCTGAGACTGAAATTGATGAACCCCCTAGCAAATTATTTCCCAGTCTTCCAAATTTCATATGCTTTATTTACAGATTGATTGGAACACTATGTTCGGTATTCCAATGCGTTTTTAGTATTTCTTTCATCGATTTAGTCTTTCTGAGACGAAGCTATCAACCGAAAGTTTGCTAATCAATCGATACAGCCAGAAAATCCTAGCTCATTGTGATCAGTGTTGTAATTTATTATCAATTTGTCAAACAACATGCATATCTTAGCTTTCTGTTCTTGTTTAATTTACGTTAGACAAAAATATAAGCTGCTTCTTTTCCCACAGGTATCACAGAAGACCCTTAACGCGAAGGAACTAGAATTCTACACATGGGAAGGCGACCTCTCTCAACTATTGCAGAATGTCCGGGACAGGCTAAATAGTGTCGCCGAAGTATGTCCTGAAATTTCTAGTTACGCTTCTCATTATTTTCACATTTTTCGTATTAACTTGTTGACTATGTTATTATACCGTTTAGTTAATCGTTTTACATACAATTTTCTCAGAGTTGGACTAGAGAGGAGAAGAATCACTGTCTCGAAGAAACGGAGAAATCGTTCGAGTTTTCGGGGAGTATTCTCCATTTGATATTATCTTAATACGGGAATATGCAATCTGCATCTGCAACCAAAGTCGCAAACTGTAACTATTGTAAATATTTATGGAATCTACACAAAATGTACAAGTTATTATTGTTGTTATTACTATTAATTATTATATCCAAGTTAAATCAAATAAAAAAAAAATTTCTAAAAAACAATCGGATATAGTGATGTGAAATATATAATTAGAGAAAATACAAATAATATGTTAAAAAATTATTTTATTTATATATTATTATATGTATGCTTGCAATATGTGTATATATGTATTAAATTTATTTAAATATAGTTATACATATAGTAAATTTTTAGATATCAAATTAGTTACTATATAGTATCTCATTTAGTGATATAATTAAAATAATTTATAAATTCAAAATTATACAAAACAACAAGAATAAAATATTGTCCCGTTATATCACCAAAAAATTTAAAGAAATAAATTAATTTTTCTAAATATTCTGTCTCCAGCCACGCAACTAGCGTAGTGGCAATAGTTTGATGTCATGCGAATGTTATTAATTTACATATATTATATTATCAAATTATGTTTTATTATTATCTTGTTTCCAGATATTTTCCCAAAAAATTTGATGGGTCTGTGAGCCGTGATGGCCGTCTTTATATATAAATGTGGCACAACGATTTACATAAAGTATAGATTTTCATGGTACCCAAATGATATCGTCTCACAATACATCAAGGCGCTACAGACGTCATAGATTTAGATAATTGAGAATGAGCACCCGAGTTATGACACCAAACCCTAAAAACGTGGGGTCAAATGCATGCATGCATGATAAATCGAAATTAAATGGTTTTGTTATCTAATATAAATGAATTCCACCTGACTAATTTAACCGTATCTAACGAAAAATTATGCAACAAAAAGGTCAATATATATGGTACGTAGAATAAAACTTTGCTTTATCAGTGGTAAACATGTTTTATCAGTGGTAAACATGTGATGTATAGGGAAAATTCGACACTGTCTGCAGGGGCAGATCCAAGGGCCAGAAATTTTCTGGCCCTTGGTTTTTTTTTTTTTTTTAAAAATTCCCCCCCCCCCCCCCCCCATGAAATGATCTGGACCGTGGATTGGGTGTGGGGCACTGCCCCCACACCCAGTATCGACCAAACCGATGTATAGCATAAAATTTTGCCTTAAAACAAAGAGATGTGAGAAATCTTAACTACATTTTCGCTATTACTTGTTTTTTTCCCTTTTAAAACACCAATACTAATTTAGTATTTATCAAAGAGTTATTTTATTTATGAGTGAGTCTCATGTGAGACCGTCTCACGGATCTTAATATGTGAGACGGGTCAACTCTACTCATATTCACAATAAAAAGTAACTCTTAGAATAAAAAGTAATACTTTTTCATAGATAGCCCAAATAAGATATACGTCTCACGAATACGACCTGTGAGACCGTCTCACACAAGTTTTTGCCTTTATTTATTTTGTTAATGGTTCTCTAATCACTAAATTATATCTAATAATAAATTTGTTTTTAGACGGTCTTATTAATCAATTTTAGGAGACATATTTTATTTGACTGACTACCCATAAAAAAATATCAGTTTTTATGTCAATAATATTATTTATTATGATAAATATGAACATAGTTAACTAATTGAAATATAATATTATATACATAAATCTTTTAAATAATTATATAATATACCTAAATGTATGTTTGATGAAATATAAAATTAAAGAGCATGAATATTCTATATAAACTAGAAAGAATCTAATTATTTTATTGAGAAATTGGCATTTTGTATTAAAAATAATATAATATAAAAAATTGTAAATTGAATTTGAAGTTAATCAAATTACGTTTCTTTAAAGAAGTCTCCTTGACGGACTCAAACGTCATTATTAATAGATATATATAAATATATTTCTTCCATAACTAAATTTCTTCACTTCTGACAGAGAGACAAAGTGTTGCAGAAGAAATCCACAATGGGGAAAGGCGGAGCTTTGAGTGAAGGCGTGGTGAGGAAGATCGTGCTTTCGTATACATACGTGGCGATATGGATCTTCCTCTCTTTCACTGTCATAGTCTACAACAAGTACATTCTGGATCGAAAGATGTACAATTGGCCTTACCCCATCTCGCTCACGATGATTCACATGTCCTTCTGCTCTTCTCTCGCGTATTTACTGGTTCGGGTTTTCAAGGCGGTGGAACCAGTCACCATGTCTTGGGATCTTTACCTCAGATCTGTGGTCCCGATTGGCCTATTGTACTCTCTTTCACTCTGGCTTTCGAATTCTGCCTATATTTATCTCTCTGTGTCATTTATTCAAATGCTTAAGGCGCTGATGCCTGTGGCTGTGTATTCGATTGGTGTTATGTTTAAAAAGGAGGGCTTTAGGTCGGAGACGATGGCGAATATGGTTTCGATCTCGGTTGGGGTGGGGATTGCTGCTTTTGGTGAGGCCAAGTTTGATTCTTGGGGGGTTATGCTTCAATTGGGTGCTGTTGCTTTTGAGGCCACTAGGCTTGTTATGATTCAGATATTGCTTACTTCCAAAGGGATCACTCTTAATCCCATTACTTCTCTTTATTATGTGGCGCCGTGTTGCTTGGCCTTCTTGTTTATTCCTTGGGTTCTTGTTGAGTTCCCATCATTGAAGGAGAACTCGAGCTTCCATTTTGATTATGCCATTTTTGCGTCTAATTCGTTCTGTGCTTTTGCCCTGAATCTTGCTGTTTTTTTGCTTGTTGGAAAGACATCTGCTTTGACCATGAATGTGGCCGGTGTGGTGAAGGATTGGCTCTTGATTGCTTTCTCTTGGTCGGTGATTAAGGATACCGTGACTCCTGTAAATTTGTTTGGTTATGGATTGGCTTTCTTGGGGGTTGCATATTACAATCACTCGAAATTGCAGGCCTTGAAGGCCAAGGAAGCGCAGAAGAAGGCGCAACAGACTGATGAGGAGGCCGGAAGGTTGCTTGAGGAAAGGGGAACTGAGAACAGCGGGGATTCGAAGAAGGACGTGCCCCAGGATTGATTGGTTGGTGTTTGATCACCTATGAGAAGTTTTGCTGCGAATGGGGACAAAATCGAGTATCGGATTCTGGTTTTTGAGGATGAGTGGATGATTGGCTAACTAAGGTGGTTCTACTTGGGTTATTTAGTTTTAGGAATTTCTTTTATCTTTTTGTCGTATTTATTTTCCGTTAAACTTGATAGACATTTTTGTCTTTTCGTGTTACCAAGTATGTGAGGTTGCTCGTGTTGCCAGACCATGTTTTGAGTCTGGGGAACGACTTGAGTTTAAGCTCGTTTTCCTTGCTATTATGGAACTCATTTTAGTATAATCGAATAGAGCTATATTTATATGAGAAAGGTTTGCGTTAATCAACTAATGTTATCTTAATTCACATCATGCACCGAATGATTTTTAATCCTCCAATTTTCCACAAGAGTGTTCCTTTTTATGCATATTAAATTATGCCTTAATATGGTAAGTGTCACGAGATTGTCGATTAGTAAATAATAGCTGTATCTCGTTGCTTTGTTTTTAAGTCGTGTTTCACCATATATGAATTTTCTCATAAAACGGCGTCCGGTTCTGTTGGAAAGAGTTTAACTCTGATTGTCTTTACACATACACTCACACACACTCACATATATGTATATTCATGCAAACGATGTGCATGTGTTATGATGACTAAATAATATTTTCCTTATCCATTTTATATCTTATCTATGTATTGGTCCTTGAAGTTTGAATCATCTGATGTGTTGATGAGTTCAAAGACTACATAATCGCGAAACCTTAATCATTATAGATTTCTTGGCCTAATAAGTTGAGCTTGTTCAAGACTATTATTGATGATCATGAACTTCTTTTGGTGCTATTTATTTGAAGCACTAATTATCATAAGCTTCTAAAACCCTATTTTCGGAGTGGAGATGAATCCATGGTTTGCTTTTCAATGCGATCTTTGTCGTATTACCATGTGAAGAAGTTTCTGCATTGTCTCTTTATTTATCGATTTTGTTTGCATATGCTCGCTTGAAATCGAACCATACTTCTATCATCTTCCTTCTTCCACCTTTCATCGCGCTTTTATTGCTATACTCACATGATATTGCATTAAATTCTGGATTTTGCTCCTGTGTCTATGTAAATCCAATTTGGTCTTGTTTTAGGATCCGGTATCTAACCTGGCTAGGCTTCCAGGGATATGGCATTGTTTTGCTGAAATGGAAAGAAGAGTTGTAGTCGCTTCTTGGATTTGCTTCCTTTACTTTCTGTGGCTTGATTTTGAATACGATACAAGCTCTTGGGTTGACATTTGTACTTGTCAATTATCTCAAATTATTCTTGCTTTTTTAGAATTACTCTTTTATTTGGAAACAGTTGAGCCTTATGTGATTGATATCAGGTTAGAGTTCTTGTTGAACTCTTCCTTGCATGCTTGTCCAATTTCAGTAAAAACCAGCATGTGATGATTATGCAAAGCATATTTTGATTGTGCTGTGAACTTTATGCTTTGACTGGCTGGCATTTAACGTTTGTAACGTCTGTATATTTTTCCTCAATGTCTGTAAACTTAAGTACCTGCAGAATATCTGTGCATTTGCCGTCACCAATGTTCGTTAGACTGTTTTTTGAAGATGCATTGAATGTTTTTAGGATTACGAAGTTCAAATGGAACAATTAGGCTATTCACAAGGTCTCATTTTCGTGTTAGATTACGAATATCGAAATGCAAAATGAATCTGTTCCTACCTTATGTATGAATGATACAATTCCATGAAGATTGATTCCAAAGTATGATGAGGTTTGGTCTATGTTGTTATCGGATGATTTATATGGTTGGATATACGAGTGTAGCTGTATGACGTATAGTATATGTGTATTTTGAATATATTTATCCGTTGTAGCATAGACAAAGCCAATGATGATTAACTTGGAAAATTTGATACCTCCAAAAGAAAATGCGTTTTCATGAAATGCAGATTATATATATATATATATATATATATATAGGTCCTAGCTGTGAACATTAGAGTTAATTTCAATAAACAGAAACATCATTACTATAAAGTTAACACACAATCTTGTCTCTATATGTAGTAAATATGAATCCAAGTTTCCCTTTATAGTCGAGAAGAGATCTAAATTACAAATCTTTATCCATTAGGCCCAGTGTGTAGTTTTGGCACATACTCTTCAACGTTAAAAAATCGATCCACCTGAAGAATTATGCATAGAAACAAAAGTCCTTGTGCAGATCACTTAATTCGAAGTCTGTGCTTTCTTAGTAATAAACCATCTAGCACAACAGATAAAGAGCACAAGATTAATAGCACAAAGCAATGCTATAAACCCGTAAAAGAGATCCAATCTACCATTGTTAATATCTGCCGGAAGCCAATTATGCTTATCATCAGTCACATTCTTTATGATCGAAACCAAAGCAGTGCTGACAAAAAACCCGAACGCGATTGTCGTCAGAAACAGGCTCGTGCTAATTGCTTTCATCCCTTTTGGCGACTCTGACAAGAAAAAGTCGAGCTGCCCTGTGTACACGAATCCTTCTGCAACTCCGGCTAGAGCAAACTGTGGTACCAAGAAGAACCCACTCATCGGCAGGGTTAAAATGGCCTGATTTGTGGATTTTGCAACCTTCAATCTTCGAACCTCGACTATTGCTGCCACCCCCATTGCTATAACGGAAAAAAGGAGGCCTAGACCGATTTTTTGGAGATTTGTTAGACCTGATAAATTTCAAGATAAAGCTGTTAAACATTTTCAAGAGAAAGGGTATGTTTGATTATGGTTATAAAGTAATATTCTACAGAGTATCTTGAATGTAAAGAGATGCAATACAATGGTATAGGTGATGAAGACATCCGATCACAACACAATGTCCAATGAACTAAAAACTCTTTATCACTCACTCTCCTTGATCCTTATTTAGATTACTAATCTTATTAATTTATAATAATTTTAATGATACTAAATCTAATTCCACTACCTATTATTTCATTTCTGGCATATTCTAGTGCCTCTTTCATTAGTACTGGTTGGTTTGCAACTGGATATTGAATTTCGAATGCATACTTCAACACCAAGAAACAATACATGATTTCTTGGGGTAGTTTCCAAGTATTTAGAGTCAAAAACCAAAAAGGGAGAATTTACTGCTTATACCCTTGTTGCCAGACTCTTTTTCGAAAAGATGGATGACCAAACGATCATAAATTCCGAGGGACAGCAGTATGGCTCCAATGAAGAAGGCATTGAATGAGCCTGGTGGGATTTGAAATGAACCAATAGACCTTTTCAATGTTGCAGCTTGTAGCACAGAATAAGTGATCATCTGTGCATGTACGGTCCAAAGCATAATTGTTGTTGCCCAAATTGGTAGCAGCCGACTCATCATTTTAATTTCCTCCACCTTTGTGACCGAGCAGAGTCTCCACGAATTTTGAATACCAGATTCGACATTTGCGGTGTCAGTCTCGTCTATGATGGATGCCTTATCCAAGAAACTACAAGTTCAAAAGGTTAAAATGACAACATGGATATTTAGCTCCAAAAGTAGACCAACAAAGAGAGACTACAAAATTTCACTATTTTCTGTTAAAAAGAATGCTTTCTTAGATATGTTCTCCCAATAAAAATAAAACAAAGAAAATCGCCAATAACTGTTTCTAAAAATAGATGTATTTGGCTTCACGCCTTCACGTGAATCACGTCTTCGATCTCTCATTATGTTACTACTATGATATAGCAAATTAATATGAACTTTAGTGTGGTGTCACCAATGAACTACGGATTTCAGACAATAGTAGATTAGTAATGTACCTGAAACGACCATTTTGAGAATATCTCGAGTCCTCGGAATGAGTTTGGTACAATTGTTGGACGTTCGAGGGGAATTTGAGGTTTCTTTTTCTTATAGCAGCTACCAAAACTTGCAGAGTTTGAACAACAGGGCTCCCAACACATTTTTTGTAACGATATCTTCGAGTTCCTGATAGAAACGTGACAACTGCGGCCCACATCAAAACCGTGATACTTCCATAACCCCATACTCGAGCCACTTTGTCTTGTATATAAACAAACACGGTAACCGCAAGGAGTGTCCCAAAACTGATGAAAAAGTAGAACCTATTGAAAAAGTGTACCATTTGAGCTTTCTCCTTCTCGTCTTTCTGGTCAAACTGATCTGCCCCGAAACCCGAAACACTGCATTTGATACCACCTAGTCCCAACGCGACAGTGTACAGAGCAATATTGAAAACTGCCATTTGCATACCATTAGCTTCTTTGCAATCGTTTGACATAGAAGGATTGCATGGAGGTGGGACGTAAGTGGGGCAGAACTGTTGAAATTGCTAATAGGCCAGAACCCTATGGACGTCAAGACAGCAAGAAATAAGAAAAGTTTATCCGAGAAAGCATTTATTTGATTTGGTAACCAACTAGACTAAATTAAAAAGCTAAAGATTTGTAGACAAGTGCTTCTATACTCTGTTATTGACTCGTTGTTTCATAATATATGCAATGGAACATGTTTACTTACAATGATAAATCACAATTCATTTGGCCTAAGGAGCACATCCTGAGACAAGAAATCTAACTTTCATGTTTGTGAGAAAATGGAAAAATTAAATCAACCGTCTTGTCATTCGCACATCGAATACAACCAGCGTTTCACTTACCAATGCATGAATATTTGCAAATATTGCAATAGTCCAATATCTTCCTAAGAAGGTGTCTGCAAGTATGCCTCCAAATATGCTCAAGAGGAAAGAAAAACCACCCCAATTTGTGACTATGGTGGAAGCAGTGGCACTCGGTAGATGCATCGTGCCATGGATGTAAGTCACAAGGTTAACCCCAATCGCCATCGACGATAGCCTTTCCGAGAGCTCCACCACTGCACACAACAATAACTGAATTTCCTCATCTGCTAGTTATTGAATTTAATCAACTTCATCAGATATAAAACCACAGATTATAGATTTTCAAGAAATGGATCTCTTTGTTGAATGAGCAAAACAACCATTTCTTACACGAACTTCTCATAATCTCATGCGATACAGAAAAGCTTCAGACTTCCACACATGTTACGTCGCAACTAAAATCTTTAACACAATTAAAATCATCTATTGGGCACATTTCAAAAACAAAACTGCACATGTGGCCTCTTCTTCCCTCTTTTTGGATCTCACTTATGATCACTTATTTACATACATGCACCAACAAAAACATCCATAAACAGGAGAAAAAAAAACCCATGTGAAAAAATTTCAACTTTTCATGAAAATCATCCTGAAAACTCAAGAAAATATCGAAATCACGTAAGAGTAAACGAGTGGAGTGTGACCAAGGATCGACGCCGCAGAAACCCAACCGCCGGTGGTGGACCTGTCGGCAGGATCACCATTGTAGTCCACAGCATCATTAGAAGCTGACTGCACCATTGTAGTGTTTACTTGCTCCTCCTTGTTTATTTTCCCTATAATAATGGAACCTTTTGGATTTTCGTTGCTCTTTTCTTCTCTTGCGCAACAAATAGAAGTTAGTTTCCGAGGAGCCAGGAAATCATAGTCTCACCACCACTGTAGTGGATAATCACGTATTATGGATATTCCAACAAATTCCTGAGTTGCTAAATAATCTAAAAATGATGCTTATTTATTAGTAAAATATTAACTAAAAATGGGTATTTGATTTGATGGAAGGAATTTAATTTTAGGAGTTACAAATATGAGTTCTAAGTGAATTAAATGCTTGGTAAAAAAAGAAGTGAATTAAATACTATAGCCTATATGAATTTATGATTGAATATAATGAAATTAACTAAATTGATATTATATGACTTCAAAATCTCCTTAATTGATTTTTTTCTTCGAAAACTTAAAAATATTTGACGTCGCGAATTTAAAATTTAAACGATAAAATTCGAAAACATTTTATTGTAAAATAGAAATCGAAAAATATCTGAATCCACAAAACCATAGCTATCCATGTGGACTCGTTTAATCCATCTGCATGAATTTCCTCGAAATGTATTAACTGTTCACCAAATACTTTTATATTAGTAATTTTAAGATTTTTTTATCACGTGTATAATATATATATATATATATATATGTATGTATGTATGTATAGACACACAGTACACACACTTTACATAAAGTTAAAAAGTTCACTAATTAGGACATGAATCACATGATACACGTGTAATTTGGCCATATATATATATTGCTCCAAAAGGTGAAATCGCTCACCTTAGGCGCCCCTCATCCCTGACCCGACAGGAATGTGAGAGGAGGTAAATCATGGTGACTCAGTCAACCAGCAGCAGCTAGACCTTATGCTACGCCGCGCACAAGGAGCTCCCCCTCATTGGAGGGAATTTAACTCCCACACTGCCGCTTGCGAGACTCGATCCCTGGTCATTGCTCCAAGATTTACTGCTGCTGACCAACTGAGCTAAGCCCATGCGGGCGCCATATATATATATATATATATATGTGTGTGTGTGTGTCGATCCACGCGTTACGTAACACGTGCTTGTATAATGTTTTTTTTATAATTTAGTTGGTTTATATATAAATGATGATCAAAATGTAATTCTAAAAAATAATGAGAGACTACACTGTTATTTTAATATATAACTTTAAAAAATAAATAGAAAAAGTAAAAAAATACCAAGTAGGAATATAACATGCAACTTAATGTTTTCTATCCACTGAGCTATAATAACTTACATAAAATGTTTTAACACTTTATATATATGTATGTAATTATTAAAACAGAAAATGATACTAAAATAATATTACTAATTGATGTATCTCAAATTTAATAATATAATATATATATATAATATAAATATATATATATATATATATATATATATATATATATATATATATATATATATATATATATATATATAAGCCAAATTACATGTGATTCATGTCCTGATCTTAGTGAACCTTTTAGCTTTATGTAAAGTTGGCAATTGTCGTTAAAAGCTTCATTCTTTTACCAAAACATCCCCTTTTTTTTCGTCAAATTCCCATCAAAACTTTCATGACGAGTTCTTTGGTTGGAAAAATAGTCAATAAAAGTTTTGATTTTCGTCCTCAAACATAAGAAGTGTAACAATTTATATTTTAAAATATTTGTCATTTGGTTAATTCATTCCATATATATATATATGCGTGCAAACCTAACATCAACCAGATTAAACACACTCAATCATATAATTTTTTTTTATTCACGGTCATATAATTATACTTAAACAAGAAAGTACGTGATTAAACGACAATAGCGACTGAAAATGTCCATAGTTTTCTTATTTGTTAAATATTAGCAATGGATGTACGAAATCATTCACAAGATTAGAGAAATTATCGATTGATATAATTAAGTCAGACACTAATCTAGAGATCATATAAATGATATATATCTCGTGATCCGATCTCACGAATCACTTTCTTTGATATGTGTCAACCTGATCAAAACTTGAAGTGAAAAAATAATATTTTCTCATTAATCAAGTCGGGGTAAAGATCCATCTCAATGAAGTTTTGTGTCAGATAAAGTAACTCGTCTTTAAATTGGCGACTAATATTATATGCATTATATATTCAAGACCAATAACTACGTACGTGAAATTTCATTTTACTATGATTAGATTAAATATCTCCTTCTAATTAATCACATATGTTAAATTTTAAAAAAATAAATCGACAAATTATATTATTCTTTAAATAGTTGGAAGTAGGATGAAAAAAGCGGGTGAAGAGTACCGCCGAACACGTTTGCCTTTCAGATTTATTTACGAGATCACCACGAAATGTCCATAAAGTAATAATATGTATCATATTATTTAAAAAGTTGTATATAAATCAGCCAATTATTATTACATGGAAGATCAATCTAACATATCAAGTTTCAGTGACTAAGCTTAGGGAGAGTAAATACTAAATAAGTAAACTTTAGAGGTTATTAAGCTTGTTCCACAAAACTAAATTGGAGTATATCGAGAAATCTCTAGAGATGTTGTAAGAGTCAATCCTAATAATTTTTGAGTCTGCGTCTAACTCTAAAAAAACATTTCATCAGAATATGTGTTCATAATCTTTTAGTTTTATAACAACATTTTTGAATTAAATCAATATATAAAAACAATATAAAAAATCAAACAATACAAAATAGTCAAAATATTTCTATTAAAATTAAATAAAAGATCAAACATATCCAAAATGATCACGAAAAAAAAATCCTGTCTTGTAGTTTTAAAGCTAAAAATATTAATTCAGTCTATATAATCACGTTGTTCAATAATCTCTTTTTCATTTGATAATATATCAATCAATTCAATCTTTCTTCTGACATGGTTTATTGGATAAATTTTTTGATAAACTTTAACTTTGAGAAACTTTGTTTCGCTCTTGCTATTGTAAATGAGATAGACAACAAGAATTTATAAGCAATGTAAGCATTTAAGAAACATCAATCTATTTTTTCAAGCTAATTAACTACATCAATTGCAGATTTTGTTTCTCTTGTTAACTTTGAGAAACATTCATTTTGCACTTGCTATTGTAAGTGAGATAGACAACAAGAATTTATAAGCAATGTGAGCATTTAAGAAACATCCATCCATAATTAACTACATCAATTGCAAATTTCGTTTATCTTGTTAACTAGCACTTCAAGAATATCAACTCAAAAAATAAAGCATCTACATTAATGTCAAAACAAGTTTTATGAGTCAGAGAATAATTTTTATATCGTGTCAATTTACTGTAATATAAAATAAATTTAAGGAATGAAAAAGTTTTTTTTATATACTTATTTAGAAAAATTACATTTATATTGGAAAAAAATTATCAGAGACCCAAGATCAATAAATTTTATAAATAAATTTATACAGAGACCCATGAATTAAAAAAAAAATTATATTGAGCCCAAAATAATGTTTTTTTGTGATATGTAAGGAAAAAAAGCCACAAATAATAAATTTATATTGGGTCAATTTACGCTACTATATAATATGTTTTTTTTTTCAAAATTATGGGTCTCTAAAAAAATGGGTCTGAGTTGGATGACTCTCCATCCTCTCAATAGGAACGGCCCTGGATGTTGTTCGAGTCAACTAAGCTTTCCACCAGATAACAAGTAACAGCAGCCTTCATCCAAATGCTAGAAAGAGCTTTTCTAGTAGTAACTAATATTTCAGTCGGATATTCTCCAACCGTCCCATAGATTAGATTACCCAAACAGAACCCCTCGGTTACACACCATAGTAGTACTTATAATGACACAATTCCGATTCACGTAGAATACCCCTTTCCCATCAGCTCCACTAAACAAAATGCATTAAAAGGGGAAAAACTACAGCTTTTTTGGCATATCTAGCAAACTATGGCCCCATGTAAAGCACTTTCAAATGTATGCCCCAATTTATTGATAATAGAAGCACAAAATAACTGCTGCAAAACATAAAGTATAGGTCGTTGTTTATACAGATTGAGGTTGAAGAGGATTTCTACGAGGTCGGAGTTAAACGTATATTCGTGAACCTTTGGTATATGCTATGATGGGTTAAGTGGATGCTACCTAAGGGGGTACTGTCACATTCATTAATTTTTTTTTAATTTCACAAACCTGCTCAACCATGGTTGAGTGATTTCAAAATTTGGCTATTCTCTCTCACCGTGGTTTTGTCATTTCGAAATTTTTAAATCCTCTCTCTTCTCGTTTTCTCTTTCGGAGTCCATTGTACCTCTTTTACAGCACGGAAAGAGCTCCTCTCATTGAATCAAGCAAGATAAGGTTTTTCTTTGCCACTGTAATGTTAAAGATATAAGGTAAACTGAGAAACTCATTGAAAATGTGGAAACAACTCTCCCTACTTTGTACGCTGGTGGGTAAACCGAGAAACTCATTGAAAATGTGGAAACCAACTCTCCCTACTTAGTACACTGGTGGGCTCTCAAGGAAAAGTCCTCATCTTACCTGATTCAATGAGAGGAGCTCTTCCGTGCCGTAAAAGAGGAACAGTGGACTCCGAGAGAGAGAGAAGACGGGAAGAGAGAGGATTTGAAATTTCGAAATGACAAAACCACGGTTGAGAGAAAGAGAGAGAATAGCCAAATTTTGAAATCACTCAACCATGGTTAAGCAGGTTTGTGGAAAAAAAAATTTAATCGACACGTGACAAAAAATTAACGGATGGGGACAGTACCCCCTTATGATAGCATCGACCAAACCGCTATGATGCCAGTATATATATTGATGTCGACAACTGCAACATATAGAACACACAACTTTATCCTTTCTTGGAAACTCAATTATGCATACATAATGGAATTCCCTCTTAAAGATCATGAATTTATCAAGTGCTCACTAAGTGCTGTGTACAACTTTATTCTTTCCTGGAAACCCAATTCTGCTAGCTCTTCCCCATGTAAGCAAACACTAGTCCATTCTTAAACAACGCAAAGACAACAAAACAGACATGAAAGTTGAAACCTTCACACAAGGGGCAACATATGCACACATACCTGAACTTTCAGAATACTTAATCAGAACAAACTATTTCAAATAAATTTAATGGAATAATCTTCTCACTCATAGTTCTAAATTTCCCAATTACAAAATACATGTCAACAAAATGAACAACAGCAAAACAAAAGAAGCGGTGTGCTACTATATAGTTCAAACAAAAGAACCTTATGTACCGACGGCAATACAACCATAAACGACCATTCCTCTTCTTGATGGAGAGTAAATGCTTCCAACCAATAGGTAGTGCACTCCCAAACTCCCTTGCATCCACGATTCTCCTCTTCTTCCTCCTACTACCCCATTGACCATCCAATCCTTTCAAAAATCCCAGTAACTCCTCCTCACTTTTCAATCCTTTGTCCTGTGCATAATTTCCTTCCAAAAGGGATGTTCCACCCTCTCCAAGTCTACAAAATCAACTGCCACTCCGTCCTGATCCACGAATTCCTTTTCTCTATCATCTAAATTATCCCTCACATCTGTCTCATTCTCTATACGAAGTCCTTCTACATTTTGTTTGATACCGATTACCTCCACGGGTGCCAGATCGAGTCCATCCTCAAATAATTCATTCTTCCTTGGGCGGCCACGCTTCCGTTTATGGCTTGTGTTGCCTACGATGGAGGCATATGACAAAGGCAATGAGGGCGACTTCGCGGGAAGTGGGGAATGTGAATAATCTATTTTAATCGGAACTAATTCATCACGGGGATGTGAATAATCTATTTTAACCGAAACCAATTTGTCAGGATTCACATCGGAATAGAATAATTCCTTGAGTAAAGTGATTATGTAGGAATTATCGGCATTCTCTGGGTCCGTATTATCGTTAATTTTTACAAAGTTGGGGGTGGTGGTGCGGAGATGGGGTGTGCGGCGGCGAATAGGGATTGGGGAGGACGATGGAGGGGCGAGACGAAGGCGGGAATAAGTTTGTTTGCGGGAGCCGGCGGACTCGTTGAAGACGGAGCGATCGATCTTGGGAATAACGACATCGTCGCAGCGATGGGGATCGAAGGATGAGGAACAACACAGGGAGAGGGAATATAGTTCCAATTGGGAGAGCAGTCTAATATCCACAATCGGTAGTGAATCCAATTTGAGTAAATCACCGTCAACGGCAACGGCGGCGTCGGCGGGGGTGTTGCCGGTATCGGCGGGGAAAGACACCATCCTGATTGGGGGTTTTTTGGTTCAGGACTCGGAAGAGTGGGCCACTTGCTGAGGAATATATTTATATTTTGGGTAGTCGTTCATTACAAAAGATTATTATATTAAAGTATACGCAATTAAATTATAATATAAATTCAAGACGGGTTGAATTTGTATATAAATTAAAAATAATTTATATTTTTTCGAGTTAATCATTCTCACCTTACGAAAATAATTAATTTAAAATATTATATGACTGCAATGAAGCACTTTATTAACTAATTCAATACTCTTCATAATCCAATATGATATGAGATATCATTATCACATATTATTTAGAACACAAGGTTATCGACTTAACTATCAATTCTCCAGAATTGGAAATCAATTAAT
The DNA here is from genome assembly GCF_022965805.1 of Primulina eburnea. Lineage (NCBI taxonomy): Eukaryota > Viridiplantae > Streptophyta > Magnoliopsida > Lamiales > Gesneriaceae > Primulina > Primulina eburnea. The sequence goes on from NC_133103.1 coordinate 7,762,249, forward strand.
TCATATATTCTTCATAATCTGATGTGAGACGTTAGTGTCACAATAATTATATATTTCAAATAATTCTGAAATATGTTCGAATTTTCTGAACAAAACTTGAATTCGAGTTTTCATCGAGTCAAACTTGAAAAAAATAATTTAATATTCGAACTAAAATCGAATTCAATTAAAACAGAATCAACCTTTTCTACTCCACTCGATTCCGTTGGTTTGCCTCTTATATGCTTGCGTTTGTAAACATATGTTAATGAGAAATCGAAGTGTAAACAAAATGGAAGAGAAAAAAACCAAATAAAAAAGGAAACAATTGAGTCAACTTTGCAGAGAGCGCAGAATTTTATTGAGTCAAAATCACGAATTGTATTACCTTTGACTATTAATTTTAATAGGACAAAAACGTGTGTGAACGGTATTACATGTCGTATTTTGTGAGACAAGATAATGCATGAAAAAATATTATTTTTTATGCTAAAAATATCGCTTTTTATTGTGAATATCGATAGTGTTGGCATTTCTCATAAATAAAGACTCGTGAAACCTTCTTACAGATACCTTAACTTTTAACATGTGTCGTCACTCTACTTTTTATGTAAAAATAGTTACAATTATTTTTGGTAGAATAAGTATTTTGTGAGACGGTCTCACGAATTTTTATCTATATGTCAACTCTACCGATATTCAAATAAAAAATAATACTCTTAATATAAAAAGTAATAGTTTTTAATAGATGATCCAAATAAGATATTCGTCTCATAAAATATAACATGTGAAATCGTCTCTGACAAGTTTTTACCAAAAATAATTGATCAATTCGAATCCCCATCGAAAGCAACTGTGTTTTCTCCGACACCGAAAGGACAGCGAACACGCGAGCAAAGCATTTGGGCAGATAAAGAATAGAGCAAGGGTAAACTACAAAGTGACCTTCCTCTCTCTGCATAGAGGGAGGGAAGGAAGGAAGGAAGGAAGGATAGGCAAAAGAAGACCAGCCAACCAAGGGAAATATAATCTTTCATTTTTTTTTAACAAAAAAGAGTTTTATTTATTTGGGGCTTCCATATTCAGCAAAGGCAATCCGGATAATCTCTCCTCTTGCTTCTTCTTGTTTCTGATGCGACGGAATATTCCTTTCGCATGTTGTTGTTGTGCATCTATTTACTTACTGTTGCGAACTATTTTAAAAAAATTAATTTATCATTTCTATACTCAACAGTGAGTAGTTAGGTGAGGTGGTGGTGTTGCGTCATTTTTAAGCACAAGATATTCAACAGTGAGTAGGTAGGTGAGGTGGTGGTGTTGCGTCATTTTTAAGCACGAGATTTGTGTCCTTTTGATCTGGGTCATATGGATGGAAGAGGATTCATGGGTGCTGAAAGGATTGGAGATGAGGGGTTTCTGACAAATTCTGGAATAGGGTTCTTGTGGTGTCCCCAAGGTGAAAAATATAATCTTGGAGGTCTATTTGCGAGTGTTGGGCAGATGGGAATGGGCTTTGGCTTATCACCAAACTCTCCGAATTCCACTGATCAAAGTCGTTTTAAGGTTCTGCCCTCGAGTTTTTTTTGTAAAAATGCCCTACCCGAGCCTGGCCTACTTGTGGGCAGCTTGCCGGAGTTGGAGATTGGAGAAGCATTGGAAGTGGAGGAAGAAGGGGTGTTGCCGAAGAAAAAGAGTAGGAAACGGGGTCTTAGGTGTAAAATGACGATCAGAAATCCATCTCTTAGGAGGTTGATAAGTGGAGCAATTTCCGGTGCTGTGTCCCGGACGTCGGTTGCGCCTTTGGAGACGATACGGACTCATTTAATGGTCGGAACTTGTGGCCATTCAACGGCTGAAGTGTTTCGGGATATCATGAAGCATGAAGGATGGCAGGGGTTGTTTAGAGGTAATCTGGTTAATGTGATTCGGGTTGCACCAAGCAAAGCTATAGAGGTACTTTAGTCTGTTCTGTGTTTCTTTGTTAGTTTTGACTTCACATTTAGTATCTTAAATGTGGCATCATCTTCTTTTTTGGGCAGGCTCGCATTAAAGAACTATTGGTATTGGAAATGTTATGTTGTTGTTTGTGTTTACTATAGTTAATGCTGATGTTCTATTGATTGTAACTATTAATTGGAATTTACGTCTGGATTGACTGGCTGATAAAAACATAAACTTGTTGCATGTGGTGACTAGCCGAGTTTTATTTGTTTGTTGATGTGCTATAATTTTGTGAAGAAAACTGTTGATGTACTTTCATTCTTCTGTTTTGAAATGTGATTTAAAAGGCACAGATATACTGAATATTAATGGTAGAGACATGTGACTGGGCCACCATATTTTCAATTAACTTCGAAATCCCAGTTTCAGAATCACTCGAACCAGGTTATTCTTTGTTCTTTTATGGGCAGAGTAGGATAGCCTAGATCCAAGAAACTGGCCCATTAGGTGTGGGAGCCCCTCATGTTTATATGCCAATCTCTTTTACTTAGTGTGGAGTTGATATGGGACCCATGATATTTTCCAATTGTCGAGTGGCGGACACCTTTAATGTTTTACTTTTGACAAATCCCTTGAGCATCAATATTTCGTGCATGCACTTTGATCCAGTAAAAAATGTGGTTACAAGCTACACTATTAACACGGACCTGATGGTAGGTTTTTTATGTCATATTTTGGTTTCGTTGGTTCTCAACCAGAGTAGCAGTATTAATTGGCTATACATCACAGAGGAGAGAACACACACCTAATAGATTTGTTTAACTAATTTGGTGGGAGGGCATAGCACATATTTCGGTGCTCTACAGATTGTTATGGAGTTGATGTGGGACATGCAAGCATTGTTTTGACTTTTTTCTTGACATATTCTCTCTGATAACTGCAGTTATTCGCGTATGATACGGTAAAGAACCAGTTGACTGCTAAACCTGGAGAACAACCCAAAATACATGTGCCCATTTCTCTAATGGCCGGTGCTGTAGCTGGAATCAGCTCTACCATATGTACCTATCCACTCGAGCTGCTCAAAACTCGATTAACCATTCAGGTACAAGAACTCCATTTTCTTGTCATTCATTTATCTATTTTCTTATCACAAAGTTTCAGTTGCGTTATTCTTATCATCCTCAGAGAGGTGCGTACAAAAATCTCATGGACGCTTTCTTGAAAATAGTACGGGAGGAAGGACCTGCCGAGCTTTACAGAGGCCTTACACCAAGTATAATAGGAGTAATTCCATATGCTGCCACCAATTATTTTGCCTATGACTCGTTAAGAAAAGCTTACAAGAAGGTTTTTGACAAGGATGAAATTGAAAATATAGCCACGCTCTTGATAGGATCGGCTGCTGGTGCAATTTCGAGCACTGCAACTTTTCCTCTTGAGGTAGCTCGGAAACATATGCAAGCTGGTGCGCTTAATGGTAGACAGTATAGAAACGTGCTTCATGCTCTTCTAAGTATACTCAAACATGAAGGGGTAGAGGGCCTTTATCGAGGGTTGGGTCCTAGCTGCATGAAATTAGTCCCTGCTGCAGGAATTTCTTTCATGTGCTACGAGGCGTGCAAGAAAATTTTAGTTGAAGATGAAGATCAGTAGAAGGTTTAATAAAAGCCCATTTTTTGAGGTACAATTCGAGGAAATCTCATCGCCCTTCAACTCTCGCATACCCTTACATTAAAGATCGAGTAGAAACTACTATCGCTGTGTATTTGAGTGTTTAGTTTTTGCATTGGATTCCTATTTGATGAGATGGGATTACACACTTGTTCTGAAGCCATGGAAAGATTAATTTATATCCTTCCATTGAAACTAGATACAATTTACGGTAAAAATATCCTTCAATCGAGTACCATTATTTGTCTAGGATGACAAAGTTTTCAAGCTCACGAATGTCATTTTAGCTGTATTATAGATATGATTTTTTTTAAAATTAAATTTATCATAATAACAACTGAAATGTATGTGTAATTGTTATCATTATTTATTTATTTATTTTGGGGGCCTCGTTCTTTGAGATATGTTTTCCATGTCAGTTTCGAGTGATTATAGATTAGTTTCAAATTTTGGATGGTTTAAGGATATGAAATTTTATTAAAATCAAATTACGAGCATTAAAAGGTGGACAACATCAATACTTTGCAACAGCAAACACATGGAGGTTTGGAAATCACCAAAAGTTGTCCAAAATTACACCAACAATTCACACAAATATATATTATATATTAAGAACTTGAAACTTACTACTGGAAAATCTTTCAATCCATGTTTCAAATAAATAAAACACTAATTAGATCCAAGCATAATCCTATGTAGATTTGAAACATGAAAACTCTATCAACCTAATTCCGAATTATATAGTTATAACATAATCAAACCCGCGAAAAGAAAACGATGAATGGATCTTGAACTAATTAGATGACTCAACATACTATTAAATGTAAATTTAACAAGTTAAAGATTCCTGGATCACATTTTAATCACTTTTATTTATTAAAAAAAGAAATGAATAGTTCCTTCCCAAAAAAAAAGGAAAAAGAAAAGACTAGTCAATAGACCAATTAATTCCCCATTTGGCCTCAACCAAATATAGAGATTCTTCATTGTGACCTCACTTGCCCTATGACTCTATATTTGTTATTTTCTTTAATCCATTTGAAAATTTGAAATGTACATCAGATGACCATATATATATATATATATCACGTTTGGAAAGAAAAGTGAGGTTAAACATTATCAAATCAATCAATTTGCAGAAGTCAAGACCAAAAATTTCATCAAGAATTGAACTGATCGTACTATATATCTATATATATTGTTCCTCGATCTTGGCTTTCGATCCAATATAATTGTAAAAAGAGTGTGAACAGAAGATATGGCTGGTTTGCAAAGATCCGGAACATCATTTAGAAGGCACGGGTCCTCTGGGCTAGTTTGGGATGACCAGAAGTACTTCTCCGTCGAGCTCCGGGGAAAAGCAAAATTCGAAGAATTATCACAACATGACCAAGTATGCACGATTACACGCAACACGTATTGCGAGACGAATACTCTTAAGGAAGTCTCGGCATTGAGCGATCCACCTTCTCCTAGGCTCTCGGGTTGTGGCATGTGCCCGATTTTCGGGAGGGCCGAGTCACACTCCAAGAAACAACGTGAAGGGAACAAGCTTAATTTTTAGTCACGATGACTAGCTAGTTAATAGCTACAAATTTATACAGTCGATCTTGATATTTTTTTCCTAAGAAATCATGCACTATTCCCATGTTACCTCTCTTTTCCTTTGATGAATTTTTTGATACAATGTCTTTTCCTTTTATTTGGTTTCTTATAGTTTTAAAAAAATGAATAGTAAAATAGTTACTATTATATGTATACATACGTTAGTTTTGAATTTGTCTTGCACTATTTTACTTCACTATCAGAACTAATCCTATAAGGTATTTAAAGATAATCGATTTCAACCTTTTTTTGTAAAGTAGCAATATGGAAATTAACTATGTTTCATTTTTAATTGGATTCGGAATTTTTCAAAATTTTGGTATTTTTTATTAATAGTATAATTATTAAGGGTATTATCCAAATTAACAACTAGGTTCATTCTGCAATTAGTTTACGTCGATTGCTCTTCTAACGAATACATCAGTTTAGTACCAGCGCGGATTTAGTTTAGAGTGAGTCTCATGTGAGACCGTCTCACGGATACTAATCTGTGAGACGGGTCAATCCTACTCATATTCACAATAAAAAGTAATACTCTTAGCATAAAAAATTATATTTTTTCATGAATGATCCAAATAAGAGATCCGTCTCACAAATTCGACCCGTGAGACCGTCTCATACAAGTTTTTGTCTTTAGTTTATGTTTTGGATGGTACCTAGCCATAAATATTTTTGCATGATATAATGAAAAAATATTGAAATTTTATCATTTAAAATATATGTTGGGTACACTAAATTTTTTGGTCATGTAACATGCACTTTTTCCACTTTTGACCATGTTGTGGTGAATTTCAATTTTGATCATATAACCTATATGTTTTTTTTTCATATTTGGTCACATAACTTTGTTTCAAGTCTTGTCTTTTTTTTTGCCGACAAAAACTACCGACTCCATTTAAAAAAAGATTAAAAAAAAACATAAAGGTTACAAGTTATAAAATGAAAATTTATTGCAACAAGATCAAAAATAAAAAAGAATGCAAATTAAAAGACTAAAAATACAAATTCATTGTTAACATGGTAAAAAATGAAAAAAAAAATGAAAATTGCACACCAAAACTCACTCCCATCGTGTGAATTTCAGAAGGGTTCACTTTTCATCTATTGTTTTTGGAGTGCGATGCTTCTGAGGATGGGTTCAACACAAACCATTTTTCACATTTATCATATAAAAATAAATATCAAAGAAAATGGAACGGACGAAGCCAAATTATTATAAAATACATTCGTCTGTCCATAGATATATATTCCGGATACTAAATATCCACGAAGGTAATGGAGGAAACTACGTTCTCGCGAGATCGTATTTTTGTGTGATCAAAGTACATTTATTTGACACCTCATTCGTGACAATAATCAAAATTGGTGGTCAGAATTTGAAAACCATGTTTTCTGTGAAGCCAATTTCCTTGAGTATGCCAGTCAGCTGCGAAGAGTAAAAATGAATAGGCAATGGGAATCATTGCAAACAGAGAAAAAGGGGGCAAAAAGAGGGGAGATTGGTTTATTGGAATGATGTATACCTCTCCTTGTGATCGATCCTTTGCCTTATCTCCGGATATATGTTTCATCAGTCCAGGAGGGCCACAAACCTGGAAAAGCAACAGAAACGAGTGAAACAATTTCCCACGTAAAATTATTCAATTAGTAGAGTCGTCAAAATGATGTAGGCCAGCCGGGTCGGCCTGCCAAATAGGCAAGTTGGGTTGGCGATTTCCCGCTCCGCCCAAATTGTTAGAATAACTATAATTTGATACCCGACCAAGAGCTGTACGTGAACACTTTAGTTGACTCATTTTGATCACCTCACAGTTATGGCCATTAACCAGGAGTTCCAGTCACTTGCTGTATCCAATAAAGTAGGCCAACTTGCGAAACTTTATCAACACAAATGGTGGGCCAGCCCGCCCTGACCCGCGGCCTAACATAACTAAAAACTGACTAGGTACGCCGGGCTTTCGCTAGCCAGTTTTGACTGCTCTAGCAATCGGTTATTTGGAAGAGGCGAGTATTAATTTCGAAATATTTGGATACATGAAACACCTATATACACATAGTAACTGGTACTGGATGTAGTAGTATGCACCTTAAGTAATTACGGATACGAGTTCACACAATTGATGCCACCAAACAGACATCTACTAGTCACTCCTGTCTACAAAAATTCTACAATCTCTTGCAGCCATCAACCTTTCCCGTCATTCACTGTGCTAACAACTCTCCATTCGCAAAGTATCGAGTTGAGACCCTCTAGTCCCAGAAAACACCACCAGACTTATCTCTCAAAAACATAAGAAACCACATTGAAGCAGATAGAAGTTACTAGTAATTCCATTGTGGGGCTAGAGATTAAGATGAGGTATTGACAGTAATGCAGGTGATACTGTTTGTAAAGTTGAGGTACAAACAATGCACGTAACAGCAGTAAATTTGAGAGGCTCAAATTACAAACGAGCTCTCCAGGTCTAACAAGCGTAAATGAACTGATTTTTATCTCCTTTATAATCAAAACTGCATGTGCCTAGACACAGACAGTGTTTGCTACATGTTGCTGTAACTAATGCCAACCCTTTCCAAACATAACTCTCACGCTGCATTATCAGATTATATTGACGGGGTTAGGTCACCGATATTCAAAGCAAAGAAGCTTACAAGAATAAGTGTATCATCACTGGGCCTAGGCAAGCCTTTTACAACCATGTCCTTTGATACGTAACCAGTGCCTCCATGCCAATCCTTGGTTGGCTTGTCGACAGTGTAGAATACCTGAATAAGAGACGTAATCAGATCTGACTCGATTAAGGGAAAAAAAAAGCAAATTTCAACACAAATGGTAAAAGGTTAAGTTGATGATTTTAGCACCTTCAAGTTTGGGTGGCTCGCAGCAAGTAGGTCAAGCTTCTTTTTGAGAAGTATGTCATCAGGAGATACATTAGCATAGAGCAGGGATACCTAAAAGAGTAAAAGTTCATCATTTATGTCCAAAAATCACATTGATCAATTTTTTAAAGCAGAAGAAGTGATTTAACAAAAAACCGAAAAATGGGATTAAGGCCTACTTGGGTATTATCGTCTGGGTTCTTAACGATAGCATCTATCACCTGAAGCATTGGAGTAATTCCAGATCCTCCGGCAATCTGAATAAAAAAATGAGAAATGATTACGCAACATTGGTTCAATGAACCTGAACCTACATAAAAGCATGATTATCACATTCTTCAGCAAATTAAATAGAGTATTTAAGTTCACAGATATGGAAATTACACCAACTCTCTGATGATTCGCTAGCTGCTCACTGTAACAAGTAATATGGACAACAAGACAAGCATAGAAAAAAATTCAAAAATTTTGGCACTTGAAAAATTCTGATTTGGGAAATAGCTTTAGCCAAACCACTAGAAGTTGATGACGATAAATGAATCAAGGTGTGTGACATTTGGGTTGAGGCAATTGATGGAGTACTAATTATCAAGAGAGTACGAAGGTAACGGTTCTCTAAGCCTAGTCATAACGAACGTGTTGAGTCCCATTGCACAACAATTCACCAACATACACCAAGGTACTCAAGAGTCAGTTATCCAGATACATACTTCAGTTCCAACTGGGAGCCGAGAGTGAACAGTCACCATAGACAACTCTTAAATCCCGCTATCCATGGATTCTAGCGTTGACTTCACTAGCTCAGCAGTAAACGAGTGCTCTTCCGATGCAGGGTAATAAAATATACATTATTCCAATATTTAGCACTAAAACCATATCTATTGAAAGCCCACAAGGCAGGTGATAGGCTTGGGCCAAAGCTCAGCCTTGCACCTTGACACAAGTTGAGGCACTATCTTTCGATGAAGCACTGCTACCGCCCTCAACCACAAAGAGGCGGTTTTCGTGCGCTTTATAGTCAAGGCCCTATTTGCGCACACCTCTAGTGCAGAGATAGTAAATGCAAATTAAGTGCAAGATAGAGTTATTTACTTTTGCTTCTAGCTTTTTTATTGTTATTTAAAATTTTGTAAATTAAATATTGCATTATATATCGTAATTTTTTTGGATGTGGAGCTTCAAAACAATAAAGTGCATGCCTAGAATTTGTGCCTCAGATTTACAACACCGAAGTGTTGTAGTGCGCCTTGCATCTCTAATAACTATCATCAAAACTACAAATGAGAGGCCATGTAGGTGATTTGGGTCACAACAATCACACTTTCAATATAGAAGGTCATCTCGAGATAATTTTATAATTTAGAAGTTGAAAAATGATTAATTCACAAATCGTGTGGGGTTGTAAGATCCACAACTTTGAAAGTACAATTCAGTCCCAACCTCAAAAGTATCATACTTCGGATTTTATGACAACCTTAGCCATATATCTATTGTGTACTGAAGTATGCAGAGAATTCTAATTTATTTGGCATCATTGACATCTTTTTGCTGAAGAGTGATATAAGTTGACGGTTAACTATTAATATCCTATGAATTTATCAATTTATAAATCTATTTCGATAGTTTCCCTTACTTCCCTTTCGCTCTTCACCTCTAACCATTCCTACATCAAGCCAGAATGTAATTCAAAGTGAAATAAAATCTCAGCATCTTGGACTTATTTTTGTGAATCAAGAAGCGTCACAGGCAGTCAACACACAGGAATTGCACTTTCTGAGAATAGATTTAAATTATGGCTGATAGTTCCAAGCCCATTCTTATTTTGAACTGTGAGTCACCTTAATATACCTTTACTTGCACAATACACACTAAAGTGAAACTCTAATGATGATCCTACCATGCCGATATGTTTCTTCATGTTTGGATTGTATCTCAATTTTTCGATGGGCCTGGATAAAACAAGCATATTAGCTGATTATTACAAAGATAACATTATATTTAAATACAATGACCCCTGAATTACTTACCCTTTCACTTCCACCACATCTCCTGGTTTTAAGCTAGCAAAATGTTGACTCATATTACCTTCAGGATACACCTGTAACATGATCGAATAACTAGAAACTGTTTTCATAAAAAAGAATGCCCAGAGACTGATGAAAAAGGCATGCATGATTATCTTTAGGGATGGAAATCAATTTTAAAATAATACCTTTATCAATAAGTCGAAGTATCCCTTAGCATCTGGATCTGATATAGGAGTGTAACTGCAGATAAAAGAAGCTTGAGAAAAAAATTTCTTATTACATATTGATCTCATTGCTTCTAGTAACTAGCCCTATCAAAATCTCAGCAAGGACCAGGCAGTTGAATGAGGGTTAGCTGATTGGAAGTTTAATCAGTATTAATAGGTTGCCTAAAAAATGAATAGGCCGCTTGAAACATGATGATGCATCTGATAAAACATTAGCAACATTGAATTCGACAGTCCTTGCTTCTCCTAAGAATTTTGTTGGTCATTCAACTCATGCTTAGATACAGCAAAATTCAGATTTGACACACCAGAACAATAACTATGAATGAAACTCAATTTATATAATCTTTTAATTGATACCAACACATTAATAAAGAAATATTTTTTTTAATTAAAACCAGCACATTAGATAAAAGGAGTTGGGAGTTATCATTAAGGTAGAGAGGCATGGGAGTTTTGTGCTGACTGTTAGCACCAACTTTGTACACATCAAACATAAGGTAAATTACTACTGTACAAATTTTAATAACTTACGGGCGAATCACATAATTGGTTTTTCCATCAGCATCATTTTGTTTTGGAGCCCTACACAAAATTAACAGTGAGAGATGTCAAGGACAACAGATATGACAAATTGCACATCATTGTATCAAAGAAAATTAAAAAACCTAATTGGAAAAATAAAGAATAATGCAGAAATGAACAACATCCTGTGAATTTACCTTGTAATAATGCATGAAGCAACATCAAGACCTAACTTCAGATTGGGATCAAATGAAAATCTACCATTTAACAAAACAGGGGTCAATATCATTAACACCAGATAACAAAGAGTATAAGTCACTTATTTTGCATCAACACTTTGAGCCATCACAACTCGTAAAAAATGTGAAAAACATGTTAACAGTGAACAAGAATCTTGAAATATTTATGGCCTAGAAGACTTAATTTTGGAGGGTTGGTCATTAAATATTGTGCAACAGAAAACGTAAACAACAAAAACAACTAATAAATACCAAATTGAAGAGTTCATCTCTAAGCTCAAGAGTTTGTTATCAACTTAGAAAAGTTCAAGTATTAAAATAATCTTGTTGGGATCAGTAAAAGAACTATAACAGAGGTTTTAGATTAGTTAGCAAAAATCAAAAGAAAATGATTGTGGTAGGATTGTAATATATGGTGTAAAATAATATTATGTTTGGTACGATTTTTAAGGGTAGGATAATTTTGAATTTTTTGATGAAAAGACAAAATTGCCCTTTCTCTTCGCGGCGGCGGCCGGAAACGGCTGACGGGGGCGGCGGCCTGAAACGGCCGGCCGGAAAAATCGACCGGCGCCGGAAATGGTCGGCGCCGGCGCCGGCGGTCGGAGGTGGCCGGTGGTCGGACGGCGGCGGTCGTGGCGGCGGCGGCGGCCGGTGACGGGAAGTGGTGGTGAGTTTGAATAAAAGAGAAGGGTAAAATTGGAAAAATAGGAGTTATTAAGAGTGGGATAAATAATCCTAGGTTAGCTTGCAGATAGGAAAAATATAAATTCTGAACTACCTAGATGAAGACCTAGATCATTATTACATAAGGGTAATTGACTTAGGTTTACTAAATCGAAACAGAGAAGAAGTGTCTACAGTAGTGAGCACAGACTTAAAAGCTAGAGAGCTAGTGAATTACACTAAAAGATAAACATGACTAATTCTCAGAGCCACCTCGAAAAGTCTTTGCACTCAATGCCATCGTCAATTCTAAGTATTAGTTAATAAAGATTCTTCTGCCAACAAATCGATCATCCAGAAAACACAAGGCTTCATACACGAACTGGATAGAGATATTTGGTTATTCAAAATTTGAGGAAATCCGAAATTGTTCCCACAAAAATCCTCTGCCGAAATAATGAGAGCCATTCTTCCTTATGTGAATAGTTATCCAAGAAAAGTCACTAATATTCTTACCAGTTTTATGACTATACATTTGTAATGACCCGAATTCTATTTTGAATGAAGTATTAATTAAGAGATAATCAATGAGTTGTTAATTAAATATTATTAAAAAATTGATAATCCGGGATTAAGCTGTTGGTATTGTCTAAATTCAGAGCTTTCTGTCAAATTGTTTTAATGAGGTACGTGATGTACTGACTGAGATAGTAGTGGCTCGGGTAAGGGCGCTGTAACATTCCTCTTGCTCACACATAATCTCGTCAAGAGTTCCTCTGTGCCCCCCAACCCACTCCCCAACCAAACTCCAGAAACAATCATATCCAACTCAAACCTACCACACCTAGCCACTCTAATTCACTTTTATGAGGTTAGCCCACACAAGAGGCTTGAGTTGATGGAACATCTGAAGAATCGCGAGAGACATTACCATACTTCAAGAGAATACATGCCTTGAAGGGACAAAAGATAAGAGTTAAAAAAACTGATAAGAGACTCACCGAAATAGCTGAGTATTGTGGCTTGCCTCCACCTTGTCTTGAAGCTTAAATTCAATCCATTTATCCGGATTCAGGGCTGAGAGCAAATAATAGAATCAACAAATTGCGAGGTAAAAAGAGCAATCCTAGGTTCAAAACATATGAAATTCAGTTATATGAGCGGCACAACACATTATTTATGGTGAGAAATGAAGAGATATTCTAATAACATGATTCAAAGCCAAAAGAATATAGAAATTGCTTAGATTCTAATAACAATTATAAAATATAGTTCTAACACATTTTTCCTTGCGCATTTAAACACCATCATCTTCCTAACTCAAATTATAATACTGTTTATATGATTAAAACCAAACACACTTTCATGTGAATGCAACGTGGATTTAGGATACAGCAAAATACATCTTGTTTCATGATAGCTCAGATTCAGTTGCCACACTAGAGGTTTTTTAACTACAAACTTGTGTCCATTCTCAAGGCAAGATATCAAGAAATTTCACAAAATCCAAGGGCTCCATGAGGTAATAACCACAAAACAGGTCTGTCACTGGATCAAAATCATTTTAAGATAATCAACCATGCTTCATCTGTCATGGGTAGGTACTTCCATGTTCCCTTATATATTTTTTCCTTTACCAGGTATTTTAATAAAATTAGGACTATTATTTCTTTGTACATTCAAATACGCAGTCGAGAAGCTTAGGTCTCATCATAATTTAATTCTAATTGAGACTTGTTTTATGAATATTAGCCATGCTAGTAAAACAACTAGTCAGGATTGTCAGAGAAGTGATTTCTTCAGCCTCTCCATATGATTGAAACTCTTGTAGCCGCGCTGATGCTACTATGGATTGAAATTAAAATCACCGATAAAAAAAGAAATAAATGAGACCTGAATCACGACCTTCTTCACATAAGGAGGAACTTTTACATACCAATTTTTGGTGTAGCATCTTCATTGAGTTGATCCAAGTAAACCTGAGTCATAAAAAAATAAGATATTTGATAAAGATACGTAATAGAAACAACCCAAATACACAACAGCTCTAAATTCAGTTAAATCACGAGTACAGCAGCAGAAAACCAAAACTGAAAGCGCGTGAATCCAACAGAATCGTAGCTTTCATTATTACGATTTAAAATTAAACGTGTACCCCCGTAGAAAACCAGGACAAAGGCACGACTACGGCCCTAAATCATCAAAGAAGTGAAATATTACCAAATTTGGCGAGGAGAAGTAGTAATAAGAGGAGATTCCAGCGGATACACCTGCAAGAGTTCCGAAGCGAATGCCAGTATTGGACTTCGTCTGGCTTCCGAAAGCGACTGCAGATTTTGCCAGTCTTCTGAAAAACACTGCCATTTCTGGTCGCAGCTCGATCGATCTGAACGGTTACCAGGGTTATGAATTTCTAATGAATAGTGTTGTAAGTATAATTGTGGGTTTCTTTTAATTAAATCACACATATAATAATAAAAAAAAATTACCAAAATTTAAAATTTTAAAATGTTAATAAAGCGATGTTTATGGCCGCTTGAAAAAAAGTAGTTAAGACCAAAATTCGTTGAGTGAATCTTACGACCGTCTCACGGATCATAATCTGTGAGACGGGTCAACTCTACCCATATTCACAATAAAAAGTAATACTCTTAGCGTAAAAAGTAATATTTTTTTATGGGTGACCCAAATAAGAGATCCGTCTCACAAATACGACCCGTGAGACCGTCTCACACAAGTTTTTGCCAAATTTGTTTAAGACAGTCTTACTGGTCGTATTTTGTGAGACGGATTTTTTATTTGGATCATTCATTAAAAAACATTATTTTTTATGCTAAGAATATTACTTTTTATTGTGAATATCGATGTGGTTGACCGTCTCACAGATAAAGATTCGTGAGATTGTCTCACAACTACCTATTCAAAACAAAAACCTCTCCTCAACTAAAAAAAATTCAAATTACATTTATTTAATTATTTATATGACAAAGTATTTTCTTTTTTATTAGATTTCAGCCCACAAAAATAATAGAAAAATTACATATAAAAACTCAAATATTCATGAAAAAAAATGAATGAAAACAAAATACTTGGAATTTTTTTTAATTTTTTCAGCAACTTTATTTGATATTTCTTTGGTAAATTTTATTAAAGACCATCTAACTTTCATTCTAAAAGTAGTTAATTTTCCTTTATGGAGCGTTCATCTGGTTCGTATCTCATTCAATATACAACGGTGCTTGTCCAATATTTCTTGTTTGCTTCACTTCTCCATTGAACTATATTTTTCTGGAGATTCCATGAATCTCGATTTCTTATTAATCTTTTGACTCATAATATATGATAGAGCCTTTTATTTGCACGTGTCGAGATGACCCAAACACAATTTCTAATATCATATGGTACAATGTACATATATATATATATATATATATATATGCTCTAATTTTTTTAACAAATTAAATTAGAGGAAACAAAATTATAAAAAAATATATTTAAATAACCCAGAAAAATAAACAATTAATACTAAGTTGAATTGGAAGGTACATAGTTGCTAAGAGCATCTCTCAATTCCAAGTAAACTAAGAGCATCTCTCAATTCCAAGTAAACTTGATTGGAAAAATGTTACAAAGAAATAATTTAAAAAAAATGCATGTTACACATGTGGAGCTCTTTCGTTAGCTTTATTTATTCATGGAAAAAGGAAAATATTACATATTGCATCACTCATAGGGTTAAAACCCTTTTTTGATCATTAGTTTCTCTTAGACTGCTCCTCCTGTAAGGGGGACAAAATAATATATGAAATATTAATCACAATGAGAAATAAGTAACTATGAGAAAAATTAATTAATGGTACACAAGTTATTGTATGAAAATATTACGATAAGTGTAAGAGAGATACATACCAAAATCTCTAGGTGTCTTGCATTTATAGCACTCCATCCTGCTAGCATAATTATGCATGCCACATCCAAGTCTGGCCAACATTAATCATGTCAGCCAGAAATAAACAATGCATAATTATATTTAACACAGTACGATCCAATGAATGAATCTTTTGAATTTTCCACTCTCTTTTTTAACTCAGAGATATCTTTTTTTTAAGTACATATATATATACACTGATGGAGTAGTGGCTAGCTAGCCAATTCAGTGTGGCTAGTCACGGTTTTTGAATTTAAAGCATGAATAATATTAGGATCAGTTATTGCAACCTGCATCGATCTAAAGGAAAACATGCATTAATTAATCCCTTGTTTCTTTGAAACAAACCTGGTGCAAATCCAATCTCCACTTTTCCAACCAGGGATGTCATCATATGCATAACCGGCAGATGCTATCATTCCGGCCCCATAACCGCAGTAGTCCTTCAGTGCACCGCATCGATAGCAGCTCGTTCGACTGGCATAGTTGTGTGCAACGCAATTCAGACCACCACAATACCAATCTCCAGGCATCAGCTCGGTTCTCTGTATTGTGTACGAGGAAACTTCGGCTGCAGTAGCATTCTTGGGGCATCTACATCGTTGGCAAGGGTCTCGTTTCTTGAAGTTGAGGTGCTGGCATGCGGGACACAACCAATCTCCTTCCTTGTTCATTGTGTGTCTAATATTTATGAAGAGTGCAAAGTTATTAGCAACACTAAGAATGTAGTAAATTGAATAGAGTGTACGTATATATATATACACACACAAATAGTTCTAACAAATCTGCATTATGTGAATCATGATGTTTAAAGTATGATGGCAATAATCAAGCTGCGAAACGAATGAGGACGCGCATAACTCTATCCTTGATTCTTAAAGTTTTTGAAATTCGAGATTATTATATTTAAAGTACATGTCCGTCTTATATAACACTATTTTGTCACACAAACGGCACGAAAGAAGCCTAATTAACATGCACAAGGGAAAGATGGTAAAAAGTAGTGGACATTTTGGTGGTTAGACCTTTCCTTGGTTTCATGTTTTGATCTTTGGATCTGGTGACATGAGGAGAGACGGTAAAAGTAGCGGACGACATTTTGGTGCGCATTGGTAGAAGATCAAGAAGTTACAAAAAATTAAGTCAATTATTATACATATTTTCCCATGATTCCCTATGCATCATTACTGAGAAGATTGAATTTTTTTGTTCCGCATTTCTATTCCAATTTCTTGCAGGCATTACGAGGGGAAGACATTACTTGAGTGGAGGAGGTAAATTTTTATTAGAATTTGAGGGTGATGAATACAGATGATGCCCCCGTTAAGTTTCTATGTATGTCTATATTCAATGGGGCTCGAATTCGAAATAACATTTTTGTGTATATCAAGAATGTTTATTTGGTTTTGGTGGTGCTGTAGTTGAGTTAATGCAGAAGAAACCAAGTTATTAATTACTAAGAAAAATATAAGCCAATTACTAATTACATGTCCAATTTTGTTTGTTTTTTCTCTCTCAAGTATTATATATATTTTTTGTAAATGAAAAGATGGTGATCAATAAGCTGAAAAGATATCAAATAAAAACACGAACTAAAACAATTTACTAGGATCAAATATTTTTTTATATATACTGATTTTGCCTAACTCTAGATAAAATCTCTGTTTTCTCCGTAGATTTAATCAACATGCTGCAAATGAATCAATCCTAGGCTTGCTGATGAGTAGGCTTATGTGGTTTCAGGTAAAATTTTAGTGAAAAAAACCAGAGAGAATCAATTCCATTTCACACAACACCACCATTAATTGTTACTTTGCATGCATGGTCAGGTAAAATATTCCTTCTTTTTCATCCAATAATTCAATATTCATTCAAAGTTGGGTCACTACAATATATAATTAAATACGCACACACATATATATATTAATATTAATTATATATATGTCCAACTAATTCGTCATCATGTTCGCATGCATGTACGGAATGTATCCATCTGCATATTTTATGAATCAATCCACAGTAATATTGCATGCATCCTCAACCAACACGCTTATATATATATATATATATATATATATATATATATATATATATATATATATATATATATATATATATATATATATATATATATATATATATATATATATATAGAGGGTTGTTACCCTGCACCCCAGGGGTGCAGGGTAACATGGGCGCCAGTTGGATGCGCATAACGTAACAACGTTTAGCGACGGTTTCTGAGATTCCGTCGCTACTCGCGACGGTTTACAGTAATCCGTCGTCACTAGCGACGGCTAATGTAAACCGTCGCTAAACACCAATTTTTTTTTTAAAAAAAACTGACACAGAGGCGGCCTCACAATGGAAAGGGTGTTAAATAGGTGTTACACCCCATTCTGGATGCTCTTATGGACGTGATTTTGTATCCATACTGTAGATAAATTGAGATCAATCAACAGAATGTAAAATTTCCAAGATGTGCAGGGTATTTGAAGGTAAATCTTGTGTTTGAAAAATCAAACACTGAAGCTGTTGGATATAAAATCCGGTTTCGGTTGGTGTCCTATCAATCTTTAACAGCCAATAGAAAAAGTAGATTTACAAATTTTACCGAACAATGAAACACCTTGCACATCTTGGAAATTTTGAATTCTGTTGTTTGATCTCAATTTATCTACAGTATGGATACAAAATCACTTTCATAAGAGCACCCACAATGGGGTGTTAACACCCCTCTCTATTGTGAGTGGGCGTTTGTGTCAGTTTTTTTTTAAAAAAATTGGACAATTAGCGACGGTTTATTACAAACCGTTGCTAGTAGCGACGGATTTAAAAAACCATCGCTCTTGGCGACGGAGTCATAAAACCGTCGCTAAACGTGGCGCCCAGCTGGCTCTGGCGCCCATGTTACCCTGCACCCCTGGGGTGCAGGGTAACAACCCTCATATATATATATGTATATATATATATATATCAGTTTCGGACAAACAGACAACCAATTAATGGGAGGCCGAGAGGGGAATCATATCGTCTTAAAAGAGAGCTAGACTTCAAATTTAATACATAATTTTTTGGGGAAATTATGAATTTAGTCATATATTTTTGTTTATTTGTCTTTTTGGTTATCCAAATTGTCAAATTTCAATTTTAATAATGTTTTTTCCGATTTTTGGCTACTTTGTTCTTTTTTCATTAGAAATAATGAGTAGTAATCGCACACGTAAGTAGCATAAGCACTACATTAGTGTCACATTATAGACATATCGAAAAAATGATCAAAATTGTAATAATAATAATAATAATAATAATAAACAAACAAAGATAACAATAATTTGACTGAAATTTGATAATATAGAAGACTAAAATCGTAAAAAAATATATATATATAACCAAAATTGTAATTTTCTTTAATTTTTTTAGCCCTCTAATTATGTCAGAATCATCGTTGTTCATCCATCTCGTCTCTTCTCATCCCCAGTCCCCTCCTATAATATTGCGGGAGCATCTGGTTCTTATCTACTCTATTATTAAAATCTTGATTCATTCAATATACAACGATGCTTTTCCATTTCTTGTTTGCTTCAAAACTACAGTGACTTACTGATCAATTAAACTATACGTTTTTAGAGATTATCACGTGAATAAAAAATGAATCACAAATTTAATTTCTAATATTATAAAATATCAATTTATATAAAATTTTAACAATGTTACACATATTGGCTGGGCTATTCCCTTAGCTTAACACATTCTTGCAAATAATAATTATAAATTTTTGCATCAGACATAGGGATTAACGTACACCTCTTTCCTTTAATTTCCCTCACTCGGCTCCTCCTGCAAATTAAAGGAAAATAAAAAGAATAAATTATACAATATATTTTTTATTATTTAATTAAAATGTGAAGCAAGTAACTTTGCAAATTAACGCATAAATATAAATTATAAGGGTTCGGACAAAAAGGAATACGCTAGCTTAATTAATTACCAAAATCTCTGGGTTTCTTGCATTTATAGCAATCCATCCTGCTAGCATAATTGTGCATGCCACATCCAAACCTGGCCAACATTAATCATGTCGGATAGAAATAAACTTTACACGACATCCTTTTAAATATGCTCATTAATTCACTTAAATAAGTATGCATGCTACGATTTAATCAATTCGTCTTAAAAAGTTGACATTTCGTTGAAAACTTTCAAAATATGATTTAATGGCCATCTCGGGCCCAACCGGCCAAGTAGTAAGCTCACGCAAACGCTATTTTACACCATAAACTCCGCAACAAATTATTTCACGTTCGTTCCCCTTTCACGTATAATTAACTCAAATTGCTTCAATAGTCTATTATGTTGTATCGTGTTGTGAACAAATTCAAACAGCTACCACAAAAAAGAAATGTGGGGATGAGCTACCACAGTCATGATCTAAGAAAAATCCGCCATTTGATTAGAATTTGTTTATAATTACCGCATGATCTTCTGTGACATTTCTTATAATGTTCTTTATTACATTAACAATTGTTTGTCGTCACATGCAGGGACGGAGCCAATGGGGGCGGATGGGTGCGACTGCCCCCTCAATTTTTAAATTTTATTGACTATATATGGAGCTAAAAATAATTATATTTTTTCACTTTACTTCCTGATGTATGTTTGCTCTTACCCTCCTAAATATTATGATCCTGCATCAATTATTGCAACGTGCGAACACATGCAATGGTTCCTTGTTTCTTTGAACAAACCTGGTGCAAATCCAATCTCCGTTTTTCCAACCAGGAATGGCATCATATGCATAACCTGCAGATGCCATCATTCCTGCCCCACAACCGAAGTACTCCTTCGTTGCACAGCATCGATAGCAGCTCATTCGACTGGCATAGTTGTGCGCACCGCAATTCAAACCTCCACAATACCAATCTCCAGGCATCAGTTCAGTCCTCTGTATTGAGTAAGAGGAAACTTCGGCTGATGTGGCGTGCTTGGGGCAGCTACATCGTTGGCATATGTCTCGTTTCTTGAAGTTGATGTACTGGCATGCGGGACACATCCAATCTCCTTGCTTATTCATCGTGTCTCTAATATTTTATGGCGGGCGCAAAATTAGAAACACATGTAGCAAATTGAATAGAAAGTATATATCCATATTGTTGTTCTAAAAAATCTCCATGCATTATGTGAATATATGATGTTTAAGGGATGATGGAAATAATTACGCTTCAAAATGAATGACAAAAACTCAAAATATATTAGCTTATACGACGAATTTGACTATTTTCCCTTTACATTATTACATATGACATGAAAATTTGGTGTGAACTTTATTGGTTCATAGAAAATATAGCAATAGGGTAATGCTATCTTTGAATCTTAAGTTTGATTAGTTAATTTAAGTCACATTTCCAATAGATACAACATTATTTTGTCTATCAAACAATATCCAAGAAACCTAACATGCATAAGAGAAAAAAGCCGATAAACATGGTCTCACCTTGGAAGAAATCGAAACACTCGACTCTAGAATTCGGAGTACCCCTGCTGGAAGTGTTTGCTAGGGTTGTCTGAAATTGGTGATTTTTGAAAAAATGTGTCGACGCAGGTTTAAATACTAACGAGTCCTCCTTTTTATGGGACCCTAAACTTTCTTTTTGAGCTAAAATGGTTTCCTGATTTCAAAAGAGAATCTAAAAAGATTTTGATTGTTAGACCTCCATCTGCCTTCATATATTTTGAGTTGGGGACATGAAGATCAGAGGGTAAAAGCAGTGAACTCTTTAGCGTGAATTGGTAGAAGAAAGAAGTTACAAAAAATAAGTCAATTATTATACCTTTTTCCATGATTCCCTTTGCATTATTACTGAAAAGATTTGAAAATTTTGTTCGATCTGTACGTATTCTGTTCCCATTTCTACGCGAGGAATATTGTTAATTTGCGAGGTTTTGGAAGGAAATTTTTATAAGAGTTGAGGGCGTTTCTTGTCATGTTCTTGGGAAAATTACAAAATTCGTCCTGTTAGTAACAATAACCGAAGACATGTTAGTATACGATGATGTTACGTCCATGATATCCGATATCACACCAAGATTGCTGTGAAAAATTATTAAAAGTTAAAAAATAAACAACTTATTACACTAAAATGAGATTTTTTTATGGGCCAATTAAAAACCACGACAAACCAATTTTTTGGCCAATTTTGCTAATTATTCCGTATGTTTTGTTATTTAGTTACTCCCATTAATTATATAGTAACAGTCAGGGATCTAGGATGTGGACACTGGGGGGGCCACTTAATTTATTTTGCGATGGATTTTTCACAAAACCGTCGCTATATGGCGACGTTTTAATAACCTGTCGCAAAATTTGCGACGGTTTTAGTTACACCCGTCGCTAAAAAAATTTTTTAAAATTTTTTGGGAGGGGCCGCT
Source organism: Primulina eburnea (assembly GCF_022965805.1). Taxonomy (NCBI): domain Eukaryota; kingdom Viridiplantae; phylum Streptophyta; class Magnoliopsida; order Lamiales; family Gesneriaceae; genus Primulina; species Primulina eburnea. Next base: position 7,784,369 of record NC_133103.1, read on the forward strand.
TAGTTTATGTTACGACTGTTTTTTCAATAACCGTCGCTATATGGCGACGGTTTTTGCAACAACCGTCGCTAAAATTTTTTTTTAAAATTTTTTGGGGGGGCCTTGGCCCCCGTTCGCCCTACACTAAATCCGCCCCTGGTAACAGTCTAACAGATACTTTCATCTGTTTCATATATGCATGTGTTTTTATTTACCTAACAAGGATATCATATGTAAAAGCAATTTGGATCGTGGATCATGGTCGATCAATTGTACGGTACACCGTGTTCTCGAATTCGAGCTCGGCTGGATTGTACCCCTGCCTCTAGGTGCATAAAATTGTCTCTTGAATTACGTTTGTAAAAAAAAAAGTCAATTAGTAATCATGATTTTAAATAATATTATGTATCCTATATTTTAAATTTTTTATAAATTCAGAAGTATAAAAGAAGGATAGAGAAACGTGTAGTGACTTTTAAAATTTAGTAAAGTGAAAACGTAAGGTGGTACCATAAAATGAATCGATCCCAATAATTGAGCTTGATCGCGAGTACGCGGTTCAGGTAATAAACTTCTGGTAGAAAAATTAAACGAAAGAGAGAATCAATTCCATTTTCATATATACACCACACCGCCATTGATGAATATATAGTACCCTTGCTACTTTGCATGCACGATCAGGTAAATATTCCTTCTTTTTCTTCCAATAATTCAATATCCATTTGAAAATGGACAGGGATTATATATTATTATGCCAATATGCCTCCAACTCATTCGTTACGGTATTCAAAAAAATTAAAAATAAATTAACGTGTTTATAAGAAATCCAAATGCAAACTAATTTACACATCTTCCCAGAAATCCAGCTAGTTTTTTTTTTATAGGAAAAATCTACATTAACATTAATTCAGTTACATTAATAGCAACGTCCACGATTCCGGTAGGGGTGGCCGGGGGTTTCACATTCTTGTTTTACTTTGTTTATACCCCTAGTCTTCATGCTGGGGGACATGAGAGTCACGCCCCAAAACAAAAGCAAATCAAAGAATGTTTCCTGCCACTTGGATATTCCGATCGTTTTAAACGTAGTTTTTAAAAACCTCGTTATTTCAAATAATGGTCCCTTTAACAATCCTCACTAATTAACCATTGGTCCTATTTACATATCTTATTTGTAGTCATAGGAAAACCTTGGGTTGACCCGGGATTCACATGACAATTAAGCTCAAGACGAATATAAATAAATATCATCAGCATTGTCTGGTATCATATCAATAATACTCAGAGCCATGTCTTCCCCTCTAGCGAAAAACGACTAAAATAAGTTAAAAAAAACTTATATATTAGAACTTAATTTTGACTAAGGAAACAAAAAAACATTAAATAAGCCAACTTAATTATGGGATGGACGTTTTTCCCATTTTTTAGATGTTAAATAAATTTTATTGTGATTTTCTTTTTTACAAGTCTTCATGGTACCAACATGCATGACTTCCCCCGTCCATGAATTTCATGCCAAACAAAAAAAAAAAAATTCTTTTAACTGTCCCATGAAAATCTTTTTGACTGTAATAAAGGGGATGCAAAGTGCTGACATAGTAGCCAAAGATTGATAAGAACGAATCCTAAGAACACGCTGCTAATTGTTTTTTTAACAGAGACACTGATTTAATATTCCGCGTTGTTTCATCTTTATTCGGGGAGAGGTGAATATTTTGTAAAGGGAACTAGTCCCCCTCAATAATGCACTATATATCAAGAATCCACATCCTAAGAAGTGATGCAGAAAATGGTCACTGCTTTTGCAATTATGGTATATTCCAACTAACTAATTGATGAATTGGCACAACAAACCGTGTAAAAGGCGTGTAAAAATTGGTGAGCATTATGATGAGATTCCGAGAGGAGAATCCGATAGAACGGGAAAAATTATAATTTTTATCATCTAACTTGTTTTGTCCGGTAAATTGGCTTTTTTTGTTTTATAGTTATTTTTCATTGTAATCTCTGAAGTGACATTTGACTCATTAACATTAATGTCTAACGTCACATGAGCATTTATAATGAAAAAGAATGAAAGTGAAAATTAAGAAAAATTTACTGAACTAATTAAATTTGGAGTAGGTTTCTTGTGAAACGGTCTTACGAATCTTAATCTGTGAGACGAGTCAACTTTACCGATATTCACATTAAAAAGTAATACTCTTAGCATAAAAAATAATATTTTTTCATGAATGACCCAAATAAAAAATTCGACTCACAAAATACGACCCGCGAGACTGTTTCACATAAGTTTTTGCCTTATATCTGCAACTCGAAAACATTAAGAAACTAAAGTTCAAAATGCCCAATAATTACAGTTATTTACTGAATTGTGGTTCTCAGAATTTATTTTTATTTACACTTTTAAATATTTAAAAAACACAAATAAAGAAATAAGCAAAATAAATAAAAGTTTCTTACACAACATCATATAAAGTGAGTCCAACTAATATTATACTAAATACCAAACTAGAGAAATGATATCAACTCAAATATTTTTATTTCAAATCCCAATATTTAATAAGATCGAATCTTTGTTATAATTCTTTTTACTTTTGAAATAAATTAAAAGTTTAGTTTAAATACATTATGTTAATATTTTAGTTTAAATACATGTTTTTAATTATCTTTTTTTCACCTTATGTTATAACTTGATTTTGATTCTTATTCTTTTCGACCAGAAGAGTTTTGATTCTCTGATTTACAATCTGTAATTTTGAACCCTTATAATCCCTGACGTCACAAATCTCTATCTTTTATAAGAACTAACAGAAAAAGATATATATATATATATATGCGTGTTCAATTCCCCACAAAATCTGGTACTTAATTAAATTGGGTAATTTTATTTTTAGTTCCTATTATCCGTTTTCCATTAAGATTTAACTATGAATTAATATTAATTGGTGATTAAATACGTCTAAAAATCGTAATCAAGTAACTCAAGTGCACTAGCTAGTATATGGAAAACTTGAAAGCAAAATTAGAAAAATATCATCAGCCATACTAAGTTCATGTTAAACTGAGGAGCTCTGAAAATTCTGAATCACATTCATTGTTTAGCAAAAAGGAAGATCAAATATCCGACACACACATAACTTTGATCTTGAGATATTTCAATGTACACATGTTAGAAAGTTGTTTCCACCCTATGTTTAAATGAAAAGTGCATGCCTAAGACACAAGAAGCAAAAACACTATGAATCCTTCAACGATCCCAAGCAAGATATTAACCAACCTCTTATGCACCACAAACACTGAATTCCCATCAGCAATCATAACCGGAAACTGACACTTATCATCCGAAGGATCAATGTCCGTGGTCATACCCAAACCCGCGAAATCACAATCCCATTCATTCTGATTCTTGAATTGATAGTACATGTTAAAAGCATAAGAAGCATTTCCTTGTACGCTCAAGTGGTTACACGAAGAACCGTAGCCTAAAGCCGTGCAATCGGATAAACCACAGGCATAATCAATGTTTTGAGCCAAATCTTGATCCGTATCCTTAACATGAGGGTTTAAGACACACCACCTTCTTAACATATATCTCACGTCTTGTACCGCGGCTAAACCTTTGTTTCCTTGATAACCCCACAAGTCCAACTCGTATTTCGGCTTCCCGTCGAATTCGAATATTCCCCAATGCCTCTCAAAGCTTCCGGGCTCTATGCTTTTTGTGTTCTCGTCGATAAGGCTAAACAAGTAGACGTTTAACTTTCCTTTCCTGGCCGGTGTTCCCTCTTCACTCAAAGCATGCTGGATCAACCCTTGGTTGAATCTTTTCGCGTTTTGAACATTCGCGTGCTTGTCACCATCGGTTGGCCACCCTACTTCTCCGATTATGATTTTCATGTCAGGGTATCCTGCTTTAGTCATGGCCCAAACTAAAGTATCGAAATTTGCATCGAACACATTCGTGTAAACGTACTCTCCATCTTTGATCGGTTTATTCGATCCATCGAAAAAAGCAAACTCCAGAGGGAAGTAGGAGTTCCCATAGAGACTTAAAAAGGGATAGATGTTCACCACAAATGGTGCATCGTTAGAGTACAAATATTGGATGATTTGAACTGTGAGATCGCGTATTTCGGGCCTAAAGTCACCAGCAGAAGGAACTTGATTCGACTCGGGCGAGTAGTATACATCAGCATTAAATGGGACAGTTGCTTTGATTTGTGAACCCAGCCCGGCCCGGTTAATCGCCTCCTGTATGTTTTTCAGTGCCGGGAATGTGTGTGGAAGGTATGTGTCGTTGTAAGTTTTGAGAAAAGGCTCATTCCCCACAGCTACATATCTGCAAGAATTTTTCCATGAAAAATCCCAGAAAATTAGAAAAGAAATGGAGAAAAATGATTGGAAAACACGTTGAAATTTTGTAGCTTTCCCAAGAAAAGAGGAAAAAGCTAAAGAAAAGGGAGAATTTGGCAAGAATATCACTTTGAAAACGAAATTAAATTTCTGAATCATTATTTAGGCCCCCTTAAATAAAACTGCTAACTCCACAATATCCGATTTTTATGGGTGCTAAACAAAAGAATACTTGCAGAGGATTGAGCAAACAAAACCTGATATTGACTCCTCCGGGATATGCATATGCAGTGAGATTTGCTTCAACCCAAGAAGCCGCCGCCCCATAGTGCAGGCTCATCTCTTTGAGCATGTAATTTGGCACAGCGAGCATGACTTGAATATCCGTCCCACATAATGCTTGCAATATCGTGTCATCCGCCTCGAATAGCTTCACCTTATCGAACCCATTTTCTTTTAGCATTTCGACCACGCTTCGCGCAGGTAACTGATGAGTCGCCATGGTACCCCAATTCACTCCCATGCTACTACTTGCCAGTTTAGCCATGCCCCAGACCATGATCATGATATACAACAAAATCAACCGATTCTTGTTCTCGTAAATCTGCAAGTGTTCTCCCTCCATTACATATAAAAATCCTTGATATATATGCCTGTCTATAAACACACACGTATATATATATATTCTACTTGTTCTTAGACAAATTCCGCAAGTTGAAACTTGAAAGCTCTAAGGTTCTTGACAATACTCGTAAATTTATTTTTCTTGGTGGGATTTTCACGTCTCTTTCCTCACAAATTCTTGGTTTCTTGACTTTGAAATAGAGAAAGGGTGGGTTTTGTAAACATGAGGAAGATTGACCACAAGACAGTATAAAGAATGGGAGAGAATAAAAAAGGAAAACATAACAGATTGGCTCTTTATTCTGTTATTCAGTTATGTCCGTAGACTCACACTAAAGTGAAGGAAGTGTAGTCTCCAGTCTTTTGAGTAAAATAATAATGGACTACTACTTTTTACTCTGTTAAAAACTTGCCACATATATGTTTATCCAAACTCATCTTTGGGTTAAACCACAATCTGAGTAATAGGGATGTTTTATTTCGCCTTATTTAGTATATGTATGAAATTTACCTTTGTTTTAGTCTGCAGCTACAATAAGATAAAACAAAGCTTTTTCAAAAAAACAAAACAAAACAAAATAAAGCAAAATCTTTGAAAATGAATTTTTGTCATTCTAGTTTGTCATAATCAGTTGTATCCTGACAAAAATTTGCAACGAAGGTCAGTGGACGTAGTTCGGTCTGTTTTTAGAGCCAACCACTATTTTTTCATATGACTTTAAGGTATTTCACGGAACTCATTTGTGCTAAGTATTTGATAAAATTAACTCAGTTTATATACTGTCGAATTACCCAAATTATAGGAATGAAAAGTGTGATAGTTTTTTTAGAGTATGTCTTTGTGAGACGTTTGTGTCAACCTACTGATATTCACAATAAAAAGTAATACCCTTAGCATAAAAAGTAATATTTTTTTCATTAATGACCCAAATAAAAGATCCCTCTCACAAAATACGACCCCTGAGACCGTCTCACACAAGTTTTTACCTAGTTTTAATATGTTTTCTCCTTTCAGCAACATTCGTCTCATCCTCTGGATCATTAGAAAAGACCGATCATATATATAAAGATAAAGATTAGATCACAAGGATAGCCCCACTAATTTCAAAGATTTTTAACTTAAAAATAATTTTTGTGTACGTACTCGATTCAATTCTTAATTAACACCCTTTATGAATAATTGTGTGATGAAAAATAACTTTAATCAAAATAATAAACTTTAAACAAGTAAAATAAATTATTCTTTACAAATAAATTCTGAATCATTCACAGAAGATAATGCATGCATTCAAAATGTATACTTTCCAGCCAAAATCTACGTGTTACATCGGGTGCAACCTTCCTTTGTGTCTTTAATTTTACTTTTTTATACAAAGTTTGAGCCTTTTTCGCCTTTTCCAATCGTCAGACACAAGTTTTCTCAAAGCCATGTTGCAATTCCAGTTAAGGACTCTTATCTTCAAAATTCTAACTTTTAACAAAAGCAACTCAACTCTAGATTTAAGCTTGGGATATTCGGATTAACAATACTAAAATCAAATAGGCGATATTATATTCTGAAAAATTTAGGAATAAAATTTCCATGACATTAAATCTCATACTGTTAGAAATCAAAAGTTTAGTCTGTTTCAAAGAGATGAAAAAGCATTCTTATTACATAATTAAAACTAGCTAGTGGGCCGATCGCATGTGACCCGTATAAAAAATGGAGAAGGAAGTAATTTTTTTTGTTTTAAAATGAAAGTTATCCATTTTTCAAATTGAAATGATATGTGAGAAAATATATATGATGAAAAGATAAAAGCGGAATATGGATAATTAAAAATTATTTTTTGAATTATAAAAAATAATTCTGCCAAATATATCAAACGTTGTTTACTCTATATGTTGAATGTAATAATTGTCTCTGTTGGTCAAAGTAATCGAAATGTGGTAATTTAGATGTTGTATGATTTAAAAGATTTGAATTGTACCGTTACCACCATCTATATTTTGGTAAGACAGAAATCGCTCGGTCTTAAAATTGGTATCAAAACCAACATGTTCGATTCTCACTGATTATAAGAAATGCAATTATTGGGAGGAAAATTGTAGGATACAATAATTGTCCTTACTGTTTAGAGCAATCGAAACTTTGTACTTGAGTTGTTGTACGGTTGAAAAGATTTGAGTTGCATTGTTACCATCAGCTATAAATTTTGATAAAATGACAAACGCTCGATTCTACAATAAATGATGATTAAATCTAATTAATAGTATATAGATGGTAGATAATGGAAAAATGCAATTTTGATCCTTTATATGTGTTTTTTTACGATTTTGATCATATATGTAATCAAATTTCAATCTTTGTTTGTTTGTTTTTTTTTTTTTTTTTGCTGTTTTAATTTTTTTTTTATTAGACTTTGATGTTGTGTTGGCATGTATAAACCCACATCAGTACTAATAAGAAAAAATGACAAAAATTGCTGAAAATTTAATATACATGCATGACTAAAACTTAAGTCAGATAATTTAAATGATCAAAATCATAAAAAAAATACAAATATACAGAAAAATATTGAAACTAATTAAAATACACAACACCAGAAATATAGCAACTTAATACATGTTTCAGGTTCAATAGGTGTAGAAAAAAATGGCACTTATCAATAGGCGAAAATGATGTCCTTAACGGTTTCTTAAAGCTTAACCCGAGGCATGATAGACTCGTACACGATGGCTTTCTCGGTTTCTTTCTTTCTTTATTTTGAGCTAAAAGAGGGGTTTGTTATTATCGAGTCTCAAACCTGAAAACTCATGGCAATTAATTTGGGTGGTGCCTGCAGATTGGCTCCTTTATATTTTTGGGGGAGACATTTAGCCTTTCCAAAATGTGAACGAAGAGCTTTAAAATAACAAAACTTACGAGGGAAGGGATTCCATCACTGATTGTTTGGGTAATTGTAAACAAATGATGACTCGATAGGATATAATTAGTTAATTGTCTGGTTTGAATGATTGACGGCAATACTAAATCTAAAATATTGTATAAAGTGGTTATAAATTTTTCTCCATCAACTTTTGTTATGTGTTATTTCGTTAAGGTTATACAACACATCCAGCTGAAACAGGCAAGTACGAGATTATCCATTAATGCCATCGTCCTCAAATGCCCACACGCAAAATCAACCTTTTATTTTCTATTTGTCAAATGGTTTTAGTTCACTAAAATCTAAAGGAAAAAAAATGCTAGTAATCTAACTCAGTGAAAAAAAATTACATTTTTAGTTATGTAGCTTGAATTTTGTTATTTTTTTATTTTGGTCATGATATTAGTCAATTCACGATTTTGTTCAACTAATCTGCACATTTTTTTAAAAAAAAATATGTTTTTCACCAGGGTCCTGATGTGGCATCGAGACGACACATAAAAATGTCGGAGGTCATGTCATCATTTTTCAACGTCTCATCGGCACTCTGGTAAAAAAGACTAAAATTGAAAAAATTAGTGAAATATAATTGTGAATTATCCGATAATATGCCCAGAATTGAAAATTGTGTAAATTACCGAACCAACAATGTAATTTTCCCCCTCGTTTTGGGTTAGTCCATTGAGTATTCAAAATTTGATATATAATTTTGATTAATCTTTTAGTCACATTTCACTGAAGTGGTGATGTATCACCAGAAAATACTAATGTGAAACCAAAAATTGTTGATGTTTCGCTTGAAAATGCTGGTATGTGAACACGCCATGTTAGCAAATTCATGAATCAAAATAGCCCAAAATTAAAATTAGTTAATTATAGCAAAGTTTGATGAGTTATGGACCAAAAACTTTTTTTTTTAAAAAAAAAAGACAAGTTAATGAGAAAAAAAATTTAAAAGAAAAAATTTCATTTCCCAAATTTTAAATTTTTTTGCATATCATTATTTCGATTTTGCACTAGTGGTAATAGTATAATATGGTGCATGGACCCCAAGTTGTTCCAAAATTACTGCCTTAATACAAAACAAATCCTTCAATTCGAAGGATTAAAGACGGTGTCCAATTTATGATGTTTAGATAGATAATTAAGTTTCGCCATCTGATATCGCTGAAATCGGTGATGCTAGCTGGGAGGTCAGATCCCTGCTTGGAGAGCTCGGATAAAACCTTTGAACGCTGTCTGGGAGGTCGGAACTTCACCTTGGGAGCTCGGATCAGACACCTCGAAATCCAGAAACACAAACAAGAGTGTTAGAAGGGGGCCGGAAGGTTGTTCCGGCGTAGCCCCTCCGACGCTCAAGTCAGAAAACTGAGAGAGAAAACTGGGTGTGCAAAGAGAATGTGAAAAGTATGAAGAAGAAGTAGTGTTTTAAAGTTAACGAAACCTGTTATTTATAGGTGAACCGCAGAGTCCTAGTTTTGGTAGGTTTCGATCTTGAGAATCTTCGGAAGATTTGATTAGATCTTCACCCAGATTTGATTTAGATATCGTTAGATTTAATTCAGATCTTTAATGGGCTTTACTTTTCTGGGCTTTGATCTCTGCGGGCTACGCGCTTAATATCTGAGTAAGGGCTCTCGTAGGCATGAGCCCACGAGACGATAGGACCTCATGGGACCTCGGCTCGGGAGCTCGGCCGAGGGTTTCCGATCGTCCCGATAATACCTTCTTGGAGGTCGGCTCGGGAGGTCGGCCAAAGAGCTCGGCCAGGGAGGTCGGCTGACCTTTCCAATCGCTGGAAATTCCGATATGGGAGGTCGGCCAGAGATGACCTCCCGGATGACCTTAAGCTTCCTTCCGAATGCATGCTGGGCTTTGCTCTGAGATGGGCTATCGGGAGCGGGCCGAGCCCATCCTCCATCCGGGGGTATCACGAGTCCCCCCCTCGAGTCGAGCTGACGTTGAAAACCAGAAGCTCGTAGTGGCGTGAGCTCCCGGTTGCCCATGGTTATTTTGAGCTCAAGATCATTGAATCGTGCTGTATGACTGAGCGGCTGGATGAGCTGACGTCACAAACCGGAGGCTCATAGTTGCCTGATCTTGGTGGTCTTTGGCTGGACTGAGCTTAGAAGCTATTTGGCTATGCTGGCCTTCCGTGACAACATGTCAGTATGTCCTGATGTGATCGGCAAATCCTCTAGTCGAGCTGAGTCTTGGGCTTCCTCGACCGTCCTGGGCTATCCGATGAGCTCCCCTACTTACTCCGTTATGCCATAAAAGGCTATTCATTGCGCTGATCGGAAATATTCTTATGGGGCTGAGCTGAGACCACCGGTTCCGAGCTACACTGAATTATCCATTTATGACGTCTGCTGAGCTTGTGAAAAGCTGAGGCGTTCCACTATTAATTTTGCAGGTTCCCGACCTGAATACGAACCGACACTGCCACCTGTCAAGCCAAAAGTTGGTTGTACGATCTTCGAGAACATCCTAGCCGCCCACGTCACCCGAAATCAACGGTCCGATCTCCTCAAGGTCCCTCTATAAATACCATCTCAAACCCCACTTAGTCACTCTTACGCTTGGATTTCTTCACCTCGGCTCCGACCCTCCACGCAATCTTCTCATTTTCCAACTCTCTGCCTTATTCCCCGACCTTCCGTAGGTACTGCTATCATGGTTTCCCCACACCCCTCTTCCTTGTCGACCTCCGAGGGGATATTCCGTGAGGTGGATCAGTACGACCCCCTCACGGAAGTCGCTTCGGGATCAGGTGGGTGTCCTGAGACTGAGGGGGTGAGCTCCCGCCTCGTTCCTGATGATGATGGGGCAGCCCTGAATCAGCTCAGTCTCAGTTATCCAGAGGAGCCAATCAGGACGTCCGACCCCTGGTTCGAGCTCCACCCTTCGTGGCTGGATACCTCGGATGAGCTCCGCATCCGAGCTATCTCGTGCGCCCCTGCCGATTATGATTTCATATTCCCTCACTCTGAGGAGCGAGCCAACAATCCCCCTCCTGGCTACTATACCTTCTATCAGGACCAATTAGAGGCTGGCCTTCGATTTCCACTTCCTTCTTTCTTTCAGCAGCTCAGCCAGTTTTACCAAATCCACCTCGGCCAATTCACTCCCAATGCTTTCCGTACCTTGTGCAATTATGTAGTTCTTTTCAAAGCCTTGGGCTATGAAGTCGACCCTCTTTCCTTCTCCCACTTCTACCTCCCTAAGAGGTCAGAGGAGGGCCCCTTTTATTTCTCAGCTCGGCCTAATTGTCAGTTTTTTGAGGGGGCCCCGAGCTCTAACAAACACTGGAAAAACCATTTTTTCTTTGTTCAGCCCTCCGATCAGTGGGACATCTGTTCTCAGTGGAGGGTTTCTCTTCCTGAGCTCCCATGCCCCCTCTCGGGCTTTCGTAAGAGCAGCACCTTTCTCGGGCCATTCGAGGCGATCAGGGGTCGGCGTTTCCATACACCCACTCTCTTAGCCGAGGACCTCTTGAGTTATTATGGGCTCAGCTCGGCCAAGATCACATCCCAAGGCAACGAGGGTATGGAACTTTAGCCCGACCCCTGCTGATCCCCTCACACACACATTTTTTTTTTTTTTTTTTTTTTTACTAACCTGAGCCACTGCTTTTGTCTCAGCTGCTAGAGTCATGAATGCCCTTATCAAAAAGGCTGAAGCCCGGAGGCAACAGAAGGCCAGCTCGGCCGGTGCAGACAAAGGCAAAGCCGTGGTTGCTGAGGTCAACGCGGAGGAGGTTACTGTTGCTTCCATTGCTGAGACTCAAGTGGTTCCTCCGAGCTCCTCTCGGAAACGCCGAGCTCCCGAGACCCCCCGTTCTCATGGGCAATCTGGAAGCAGCGGGGAGCTCGGTCATGTTCAAACTGAAGCCCTGCCCCTTCGGCAGGTGAGGTCAGATACCTCTTCACAAGTTCTCCGTTGTCGTTCCAATCTGTACGATATGTATCGGGAGGACCTGCGTATTGTTGGGGCAGGGCCATCCCCTCTGGCTGGGGCCCTTCTCCGGGACATCGCCTCGAAGGCCGACGCGGAGTTCTTGGATGGGCTGAACTGGGCTGAGCTTACCAGGAGGTCCACCAGCGCCAGTGCCGAGGTAAGTAAACTCAGCTTGTTTCTTTATGCCACTTAAACTTGGCTAACATTTTTCTAATGCAGGCCGCTCTGCTGAATGCCGAGGTGGCTTTCAGGGCCAATAATATCCGGAAGCAGTCTTCCAGGGAGGCGAGGTCCTTCCAATCTACCTCGGCCGATCTGGAGAGCAAACTTGCTGCCCTTACGGAGGCCTTGGATAAGGAACGGGCCAACTCGGCGAGGAGGGAGGCCGACATGAGGGAGGGCTTTGTTGCCGAGACCAGGAAGCTGAAGAACGAGCTGCGCTTGACTGAGGTTCGTCTAGATGCTGCTCAGGAGGAGACAAAGGCCGTTAAGGAGGAACTTAACGTAGCTCAGCAGGAGATCGTTTCAGCCCAGGCTGACCTTGCCAACGGGACTGAGGTCTTCAAAGAGGCTTTTTTGAAGTCGGAGGAGTTTCTGGACGTCATTGCTGAAAAGGCCCTCAACTTCATCTACGTGGGTTTTGATGGTGCGGTGGCCCAATTCAAAGATGCTGGATATCCTCCTGAGGGGACCTCTGCCGATTTTTTGGATGCTAAGAAGGTCGTGGAGAACCTCCCTCCCGATGTATGAGCAGCGGTCCTCCCCCTAGCTGTATTAGTTTCGGGAATTTAATTTATATATGAGTGTATTATGCCTTCATCCTTCACACCGGGTCAGCTTCTCGTATTTAGGTCAGCACCCAAAGCAATAACCTAACTCACGCTAAAAGAGGTCGGCTGGGCTCTTGGAGCTCGGCTAAATACTTGAACAAAACAATAAACCAAACAATAAACCGAGAACGCACTGAGAGGTCGGCTGAGCTCTCGAGCTCGGCCGAACACTTAACAAAATAACAAGCCGGTGAGATCACCCTGAGAGAGGTCGGCTGGGCCTTTGGAGCTCGGCCGAACACTTAACAAAATAACAAGCCGGTGAGATCACCCTGAGAGAGGTCGGCTGGGCCTTTAGAGCTCGGCCAAACATTAACAAAATAATAAACCGATGAGGTCGCACTGAGAGAGGTCGGCTGGGCCTTTGGAGCTCGGCCGAACACTTAACCATAACTTTGGACTGTAAAATTTATGCCGAGCTGAGGTGAGCTGAGAGGCTCCTGAACTAATCGAGGATTAGGACCCTTCATCATACTTGGCGTGACCAAGATGAGGTGAGCTCTGGGCTCCTGAACTGGCTGAGGGTGAAAACCCTTCTCATACTTGGCGTGACCAAGATGAGGTGAGCTCTGGGCTCCTGATCTGGCTGAGGGTAAAAACCCTTCTCATACTTGGCGTGACCAAGATGAGGTGAGCTCTGGGCTCCTGAACTGGCTGAGGGTGAAAACCCTTCTCATACTTGGCGTGACCAAGATGAGGTGAGCTCTGGGCTCCTGATCTGGCTGAGGGTGAAAACCCTTCTCATACTTGGCGTGACCAAGATGAGGTGAGCTCTGGGCTCCTGATCTGACTGAGGGTGAAAACCCTTCTCATACTTGGCGTGACCAAGATGAGGTGAGCTCTGGGCTCCTGATCTGGCTGAGGGTGAAAACCCTTCTCATACTTGGCGTGACCAAGATGAGGTGAGCTCTGGGCTCCTGAACTGGCTGAGGGTGAAAACCCTTCTCATACTTGGCGTGACCAAGATGAGGTGAGCTCTGGGCTCCTGATCTGGCTGAGGGTGAAAACCCTTCTCATACTTGGCGTGACCAAGATGAGGTGAGCTCTGGGCTCCTGATCTGACTGAGGGTGAAAACCCTTCTCATACTTGGCGTGACCAAGATGAGGTGAGCTCTGGGCTCCTGAACTGGCTGAGGGTGAAAACCCTTCTCATACTTGGCGTGACCAAGATGAGGTGAGCTCTGGGCTTCTGATCTGACTGAGGGTGAAAACCCTTCTCATACTTGGCGTGACCAAGATGAGGTGAGCTCTGGGCTCCTGATCTGGCTGAGGGTGAAAACCCTTCTCATACTTGGCGTAACCAAGATGAGGTGAGCTCTGGGCTCCTGAACTGAATGAGGGTGAAAACCCTTCTCATACTTGGCGTGACCAAGATGAGGTGAGCTCTGGGCTCCTGAACTGAATGAGGGTGAAAACCCTTCTCATACTTGGCGTGACCAAGATGAGGTGAGCTCTGGGCTCCTGATCTGACTGAGGGTGAAAACCCTTATCTGCAATAATAATAATTTCTAACAAAAATGCATAATTTTATTAATGTATCTGAATAAAGCATCAAGACCTGACGTCCTTGCATCGAAAGTAAATGACAAAAAAAACTAAAGCTTCTAGCAATATCTAAGCATAATATTTGCGAAGGTGATAAGCATTCCACGGCCTCTTCAATTTCTTCCCTGTCCAGTCTTCTAAGTAGTAGGCACCCGAGCTGAGCTTTTCCACCACTTTAAAAGGCCCTTCCCATTTCGGATCGAGCTTTCCGACCTTCTCTTCCTGAACCTTCTTAAAGACCAAGTCTCCCACCTGGAAGCTCCTCTGAATGACCCTTTTGTTGTAGGACTGGGCTATGCGTCTCTTGTAAGCTTCCATTCTTATGGCCGCGGCTTCTCTTTTTTCTTCCACGAAATCCAAGTCTGCTGCTCGTCTCTCATTGTTTTGCTCATCATAGCATGTGACGCGAGGTGTTTCTTCACCGATCTCCGCCGGAAGCACGGCTTCATTTCCATAGACTAGGCTGAAAGGCGTCTCCCCCGTGCCTATTTTTGGGGTGGTCCTGTATGACCAAAGCACGCTGGGGAGTTCCTCCACCCAATTACCTTTCGCGCTCCCGAGTCTGGTCTTCAGGCTCTGCACTAAGGATCTGTTGGTGACCTCCACTTGGCCATTGCATTGAGGGTAGGCCACGGAGGTAAAGTGCTGCTGGATCTTCATCTCTTTACACCAGGCTTGGATCCGGCTTCCTTGAAATTGCCTTCCGTTGTCGGATATCAACTTCCTCGGGACCCCAAACCTGCAGACGATGTTCTTCCAGAGAAATTTGAGTACCTCATTTTCAGTTATCTTAGCCAAAGCCTCAGCCTCTACCCACTTTGAGAAGTAATCTATGGCCACGAGCAAGAATTTTTTCTGGGCTGGGGCCGGGGGAAAAGGTCCTACAATGTCGATCCCCCATTGGTCGAACGGGCAGGCCGCCACAATACTCTTCATCAGGGCAGCTGGTTGATGTTGGAGCTTACCATGACGTTGACAGCTGTCGCATGAGATGACGATGGCTAGAGCATCTTTTAACATAGTGGGCCAAAAATATCCGGCCAAGAGTGCCTTTCGTGCTAGAAAGTAAGATCCCAAGTGATTCCCGCAGCAGCCTCCATGAATCTCTCTTAGTACATAGTTAGATTGCTTGGGACCCAAACACTTGAGAAGAGGCCGAAAGGCTGACCTCTTGTAAAGAGTTCCGTTGACCATTACAAACCGAAGGCTTCTTCGCTTCATCCTGTAAGCCTTCTTCGGATCTTCAGGGAGCACCCCATCTTTCATGTAATCTAATAACTCGGCGCGCCAGTCATTGTCTTCGTGCTCAGGAGAGGGGTAGTGCACAGAAGGGTTTAGTTCTACTTGGACCACCACCTCTCTTGATTTCCAGCTGTGAAGTGAGCTCGCTATTTTTGCAAGGGAGTCGGCTCCCTCATTCTCCTCCCTGGGGATCTGCTTAAAAACCAGTTCTGTAAAGAGTTCCTTAGCTGCTTCCACGGCTTTTACGTATTCTATCAATCTCTCATTCTTGGTGTCATAGGATCCATTCATTTGGTGGGCCACCAGCTGAGAATCAGAGAAGATGTGGACCCGAGCTGCTCCGACCTGCCGTGCTGCTCTTAGACCTGCTAAGACCGCCTCGTATTCTGCCTCATTGTTGGATGCCCTAAAGTCTAGTCTCACGGCTAACTTTAGTTCATCCCCTTTTGGAGAGATCAATAACACACCAACTCCGCTGCCTTCATTGGTGGATGAGCCATCCACATAGACCTTCCAAAGGTCTTCAATCTCCACATGCAAAGTCTCAGCCAGGAAATCAGCCAAGGCCTGTGCTTTGATTGCGGTCCGAGGTCCATATTGAATGTCATATTCTCCCAGTTCCGTGGTCCACTTTACCAATCTTCCTGAGATATCAGCATGAGTCATTATCTTTCCGAGAGGGCTGTTAGTGAGGACCATAATGGGATGAGACAAAAAGTATGGTCTCAGTCTCCGGGCCGTGGTGATCAAGGCCAAAGCAAGTTTTTCCACTGTCGTATATCTGAGCTCAGCTCCTTTGAGTGCATGGGATATATAGTATACGGGATTCTGCTCGGTGCCCTTTTGTCTGACCAGGACTGAGCTCACGGCTGCTTCGGTGGCTGATAGATAAACATACAACTGCTCCCCTATTGATGGCTTTGCTAGTATCGGAAGCTCAGCCAGATATGTCTTCAGGTCTTCGAATGCCTTTGCGCACTCTTCATCCCATTCAAATTTCTTGGCCTTTCTGAGGACTCGGAAGAAAGGAAGACTCCGGTGTGCCGCCCTCGAAATGAATCGTGATAAAGCTGCGATTCTTCCGGCAAGCTTCTGGACCTCTTGGAGATTCCCAGGAGGTGACATGGATTGGATGGCCTTTACCTTCTCGGGGTTGGCTTCAATCCCCCTTTCTGTTACCATATATCCCAGGAACTTTCCGCTTTTGACCCCAAAAGTGCACTTCTGTGGGTTTAGCTTTAACCCATAAGACCTCAGAGTGGCAAAGGTCTCACGGAGGTCGGCTATGAGGTCCGCCGAATTCTTGGATTTTACCAAAATATCATCCACGTAGACCTCCACATTCCTTCCTATCTGATTTGAGAAAACTTTATCCATGAGCCTCTGATAAGTAGCCCCTGCATTTTTTAGCCCAAAAGGCATTACCACATAACAGAATGTTCCTTCAGAGGTGATGAAGCTTACTTTATCCTGATCTTCCCTTGCTAGGGGTATCTGGTGGTACCCCTGATAAGCATCCATTAGACATAGATATTGGTGACCCGAGGTGGAGTCCACCAACTGATCAATCCTTGGTAAGGGGTAGCAGTCTTTCGGGCAAGCTTTATTAAGATCTCTGAAGTCGACGCACATTCTCCATTTTCCCGAGCTCTTGGGGACCAGAACAACATTTGATAGCCATGTTGGGAAAAAGATCTCCCTAATGTGTCCTGCCTTAAGGAGCTCGTCTACCTGTTCTTTTATTACCTTATCTTTCTCGGGGCCAAAGTGCCTCTTCTTCTGTTTGACTGGTCGGGCTTCGGGAAGAGTGTTGAGGTGGTGTTTCATTATCCCGGGGCTGATCCCCCGAAGCTCTTGTGGAGACCAAGCAAATACATCAATGTTAGTTTTCAAACAGGCCAGCAGATCATGCTTGGTTTCGGGATCAAGATCAGCCGCCACCCTGACACTCCGCTGGACCCCTATTTCTACCGTTTCTGGCTCCTCTTCTGAGGTGAGCTGAACCTCTCTTCTGGAGGTCATATTTGGTTGGGCCACAATCATCCCTACCTCTGTCCGAGATCTTTTGACTTCTTGCCTTACCTCATCCACATAGCATCGTCGAGAGGATTTCTGATCCCCCCCGACGACTCCTACTTCATTCCCCACAGGATATTTCAGCTTTTGATGATAGGTAGAGCTTACAGCTCGGAATTCGGCCAGGGCAGGTCGGCCAAGTATTCCGTTGTAGGAAGAGGGGGCATCCACCACAGTAAAACATGTCATTTTTGTGATGCGGTGAGGTCCCGCCCCTAGGGATAAGGGGAGCATGATTTGCCCCACAGTTTGGACCGCATGTCCTGTGAAGCCGAATAAAGGCGTAGAGATGTGATCAAACTCGAAACCTTCCACTTTCATTTGGTCTAGGGTTCTTTTGAAAAGAACGTTAACTGAGCTTCCGGTGTCAACAAAAATTCTTGCGACGTCATAGTTGGCGATAGTAAGAGTGACTAGTAAGGCGTCGTTATGAGGTGCCATAACACCTTTCATATCATCCGGCCCGAAGCCAATGACGGGGTCGTCTTTGGGGGTCAGGTCTAACCCCAAACTTTCCAATCTCCGACCATGAGCTTTACGAGCCCTGCCCGAATCTCCGTCGGTGGCACCACCCGTTATCATGTGAATCACTCCTCTGGTCGGATCATTAGCAATCTGCTGGACCTGAGGGCCTTGATGTCGCGGGGGGTCATCTCGACCCCCGCGGTTGGGTCGGTTCTCCCGGGGTTGTGGCCTCTGATTAACCCCAGGAGGTCCCCGATCCCTTCGCTCATCTCGATATCTTCCTTCTGATCGAGCTAGGAGGTTCTTCATGTGAGGGTCTCTTTGCATGATTCTTTGGACCTCTTCCCCCAATCTCTGGCAATCATTGGTGACGTGACCGTACTCTTGATGGAACTCACAAAACTTATCTGAGGGAGGTAAACGCGGCCCTTTCTCGGCTTGTTTCGGTCGCTCCAGCTTTCTTCTTTCTTCACAAATGGCCATAGCTCTTTCCAAGCTCATTGCCAACGGGGCATAAGGGAAAGGCCCAGGACCTCGGCTCCGTTCCTCTGTTCTTTCTGCAGGCCTCTTCCTACTTGGTTCCACTTTCTCTTTCCCCTTATTTTTATCATCGGGTCGGATATCCACTCGCCTTTGCCTTTGTGCATCCTCAAGATTCACGTACTTCTCGGCTCGGCTCAGGAGCTCATCATAACTTTGAGGGGGTTTTTTGACCAAGGAATTGAAAAATTGTCCCCCTCGGAGCCCTTGCGTGAAAGCATTTACCAAGGTTTCTGTTGCTGCAGCTGGGACCTCCAAGGCCGCACTGTTGAATCGTCTAATGAAGTCCCTCAGCGAATCTGTATCTCCTTGTTTCAAATTGAATAGGCCCAATGAGGTTTTCAAGTATTTTTTACTTGTAGCATACTGGTTTATGAATAGGGTGCTGAATTCTCGAAAGCTGGTAATGGAATGTGGTGGGAGCAAATCGAACCACCTCTGGGCGGGTCCCACTAGGGTGGTAAGGAAGACCCGGCATTTGACCCCATCTGAGTATCGGTGAAGCAAAGCAGAATTATTGAACCTTCCAAGGTGTTCTTCGGGGTCAGTACTTCCATCATAATCCTTGACGGTTGGTTGGCGGAAATTAACGGGGAGGTCTTCATTCAGTATCTCGAGGGAGAGTGGACTTTCTCTGTCCAATACGGGAGGTCGGCCCCCCATTCGCCTGCCAAGCCTCCTGACTTCCTCCCAAATGGCTTCCATATGCTCAGGAAGAGGGGGAGGAAGAGGAGGTTGTTGTGGCGGTGGTGATGGAGTGCGATTTCGACGGAGGGCCTCATTCACAGACGTGTTGATCAACTGGGCCAATTGGTCTAGACTAAGATCAGCCACACCTCTGCCTTGGCCACCTCCGGGACCTCGGTTACCATCTGCATGGGCCTGGTTGCCACCTCTGGGACCTCGGTTGCCATCTGCATGGCCCTGGTTGCCACCTCCGGGACCTCGGTTACCATCTGCATGGCCCTGGTTGCCACCTCTGGGACCTCGGTTGCCATCTGCATGGCCCTGGTTGCCACCTCCCGGACCTCGGTTGCCACGCGCAGGGCCTGTTCTTACACCTGTTCGTCCCCACATGTCTACGTCTTCTCAGTATATTCCCACAGACGGCGCCAATTGATATCGCTGAAATCGGTGATGCTAGCTGGGAGGTCAGATCCCTGCTTGGAGAGCTCGGATAAAACCTTTGAACGCTGTCTGGGAGGTCGGAACTTCACCTTGGGAGCTCGGATCAGACACCTCGAAATCCAGAAACACAAACAAGAGTGTTAGAAGGGGGCCGGAAGGTTGTTCCGGCGTAGCCCCTCCGACGCTCAAGTCAGAAAACTGAGAGAGAAAACTGGGTGTGCAAAGAGAATGTGAAAAGTATGAAGAAGAAGTAGTGTTTTAAAGTTAACGAAACCTGTTATTTATAGGTGAACCGCAGAGTCCTAGTTTTGGTAGGTTTCGATCTTGAGAATCTTCGGAAGATTTGATTAGATCTTCACCCAGATTTGATTTAGATATCGTTAGATTTAATTCAGATCTTTAATGGGCTTTACTTTTCTGGGCTTTGATCTCTGCGGGCTACGCGCTTAATATCTGAGTAAGGGCTCTCGTAGGCATGAGCCCACGAGACGATAGGACCTCATGGGACCTCGGCTCGGGAGCTCGGCCGAGGGTTTCCGATCGTCCCGATAATACCTTCTTGGAGGTCGGCTCGGGAGGTCGGCCAAAGAGCTCGGCCAGGGAGGTCGGCTGACCTTTCCAATCGCTGGAAATTCCGATATGGGAGGTCGGCCAGAGATGACCTCCCGGATGACCTTAAGCTTCCTTCCGAATGCATGCTGGGCTTTGCTCTGAGATGGGCTATCGGGAGCGGGCCGAGCCCATCCTCCATCCGGGGGTATCACCATCTATAAAAACTAGTGATGTATTTTGCCATTTATGATGTTTAGAGAACTGATCGGAAGAAGCTCTTTAACCTGAAGGATATTACCTATTAGTTCTAATTCGATTTAATGGACGAAAATCGTCTGTTTCTCCTATTCATAAAATCAGGGAAATCGATCCAACTTCTTGCCATTAATTAAGACCAATTAAGACCTATTAGTTCTGATTCAAAGTCAACAATATATAATAGTACTACATGATAATGCTACCAAATAAATCCAAATAAAAATTAAGTATATCAATCAGAAAGAAGAATTCAAATAGTGAACTCTTAACAAAAGAAACACGTTTGATGTTAGTGGAGATCAAGCTCAAATTTAAGGATATAAGAAATTTCAACTTACTCACATCTACACAAGTCGGTCCTTTTTTAATAACCACGATATTTTGCACCCGCCTGTGCCTATAAATACCAGCAATCAATTCTCCGTATCATCCCATTATACTCTATGGATAAGTTAAAGATAAATAAGATGTAGGATATTATATTTAATATTTAGTATGATTTTAATAAGAGTGATTAAATTTATATATTAGATTGTAATGACAAAATTAACCTTATCATAATAAATTTTATAATTTCAAAGTTGTTGCTTGAGTTCATATTTTTTATCTGTACATGTGCCGATAGTACTTGCATGATTTTTTATTTTTACCTAATTTTATATATTATATAATATGATAATTGAGCCCTTGATTTTTTGAGTCAAATCAAATATCAATTTTTAAGGTTAATCGAGTGATAATAATAATTTTATTGAGATTTATAAAAATTATTTATAAAATTATCTCGAAATCATTTATATAATTATCATATTATATAATATATAAAAATATATAAAATATTTATTTGATTTTAATTTTTACCTACTAGCATAGATTTATAAAAAATCATTTATAAATTGAGGGTAATTAAGTCATTTGTAGTCTATTTTATCATTTGATTAAAATCATCACACCTTCTATTAGGGATATTTTTTCCTTCTAAAAAATTATTTATCAAGGACCCATGATATTATCATGAGCTTTTTAAAAAGGTACCAAACATGGGATAAGGAGGATTATTTATCAATCCCTCTCTTATCTCATGTACCAAACTATGCCTATATATATATATACACACACACACACACACACACACACACAAAATAACTAAACATTACAATTGTAGACTACTAATCACATTTCTCTCCTTTTTTCATTTTATCTTGTTCAGCGTCGGCAGTATCGCCGAGGTTGAAGTCACCATTCAGGGTGGGATTCTAAGGTCAATCTTGTCCTCCAGCAGAATTCATCGTGCAGAAGTACGTGAGCAAATTCGTTAGACTTAACCTGGCCTGGCCTTGCTGCTGGCCTTCTAATATAAGGTTGCATTTCCATGATTGTTTTGTTCGGGTAAGGCGTAATTCTTCTCGTCTAAAATCTTAATCACCATTAATCTTGATTTTAAATATTTTCCTCAGTTGAATAATGTTTATCTTCAATCTCGATTCTTAATTTGTCAGGGTATGCTTCATTTTTAGTCATATAATTTATATTTTTGCTTTCACTTTTGATTTTTTAATAATGAGTTTATACTTTTAGTTATGTAACTTGTATATTTTTTTTCATTTTAGTAATGTTACGATGAATTTTCTATTTTAGTCTCGTAACCTGCATTTTTTTAATTATTTTCGTCATGTAAAATGTATGTTGTTTTCATTTTTTGTCTTTTTTATCGGCAAAAGCGATGGACTCGAGTAAAAAAAAGTTCCAAAAAAAAATTTAAAAACATACAAGTTAGAAGACTAAAAAAAAAAAATCAACTGTGACCAAACGTGAAATATGAAAATTAAATTATCAAAAATATAATTTGTCCAATCAAGTTACTATAGATACATGTGGTAGCGCGTCATTCTATGATCTCTATCTCTAACTAATCTTATATGCGTAGCTCATGCAATCTTACGTACACTATAGGGATGTGACGCTTCAGTGCTGTTGGATGGACCAAATTCGGAAAAGGAAAGCATCCCAAATCAGGGGAGCCTGCGCGGCTTCGAGGTGATAGATGCGGCCAAAGCCGAGCTCGAGATCCGATGCCCCGGCATCATGTCATGTGCGGACATTCTCGCATTCGCAGCTCGTGACAGCGAATTGAAAGTCGGCAACATATACTGGCCACTGGGACGTACCGTCTGGCCGGCGTCTCCTTAATACTTGATTCTGTTCTGAATCTGCCACTGCAATCTTCAATGCCTCAGCTCTCGGAGACAACTTCGCTAGAAAAGAGCTGTCACTGGATGAAATGGTGACACTCTCCGGCGCTAACTCAATCGGCATTTCTCACTGCAATTCCTTCTCGAATCGTCTCTAGTCTCTACCCGACCCTAGCTCGACCCTAAATATGCGGCATTTTTGAAAAGAATCTGTCCTCCCCCAGTTAATGGAACGACATTAGTAAACCCTGCAGTAAATCTTGATTCTTTCACCCCTAATGTTTTGGACAACAAGTAATACGTGGGTTTGAAGGTGAATAAGCTAAGGGTCTTTTGACCTCGGATCAAACCTTGTATAACAGCCCTTTAACGAATAAAATTGTCTTAGACAATGCTCAATATGGATATATAAGGGCTAGGAAGTTTGCAGCCGCAATGGTGAAGATGGGGAAGATCGAAGTGCTTACTGGAACTCAGGGTGAGATCAGGAGAAACTGCCATTTTGTGAATTAATTCATTGGAAAGATTCATTTATTTGCCTGTATTCTTTGTTTATGCAAGTTTGTGATATCAATCTTGCAGGGCATGAAACAAAATTGTAATATATTAATATATTAAATTTAATTAAATAAACGTTATCTAGTTTTCATAGAAAGCATTGTATTATGTTTTAATTATAAAAACAATAGCGTGAAAATATGATGATGAATGTATAAATTTTTTATTTTTTAAAAATTAGTTTAAAAAAACCAACTTATTTATATACTAATATAGTATATACTTTTTAAAATTGAACCAAAAAATAATTATAGAATTTACTTATATTTATAATATAATTTTCTACCCACCATGCAAAATAATATCAACTAACCCTACTTAAATTTTTCATTACTTGATCCATCTATATTTAAAAAAAAAAAGTAGAAAAGCACAAATAAATAATATTAAAGTCAAAAGATAAATTAAAATCTTATTCAGGCCCACGAAATAAACCATAGGCCCACAAAACTAAATATACATAACCTATATGGGTTAGGGTTCAGCCCAACCTCATATTAGTCCTTCCACTTATGTGGTACCGAAAAATAATAATGTGTTACCGAAATTGTTAAAATAACGACGGACATTGCTTATATGAACACTGCTCCGGTGAAAAATGAATAAAATTTTAAAAGGTTGAAGTTAGTAATCTAAGAAATTATCAAATGACCGATAACATGAATAAAAATAAAAAAAATGTATAATTTACTTAATAAAAAAGTAATTTTCCTCATAAGTTCATAACCTTGGACTAATACGCCCAATTATATCATCAAGTAGGAAATTGATTTGGTTTGATCAGATGTTGACAAATAGTTCGAGTGGCTTCACTAAATTAAAATGAAATTGGCATGGCTAAATAAAATCCGTCACAACCAGATAAGTTTAGTATATTATTAACTAATTCCAGTTATAATAAATATCAGTAAATGAATTAAAAAAATAGCAAAATTAGTTATATAACTTGTTGTAATCGTGATTTTGGTTATCTAACTAGTCAATTTTATAGTCGAAATGTCAATATATTGATAAATAATTACTCTTTAATACATTTTAAACATTATTATCATGTGTATGTTAAGAGTTATATGTATCCTTGATCAGCTGTAATTTTTGTATGGATCTTATCATATTGTTTTTGAGAGATAAAAATCTATTTATATACATAAACTACATATAAAGATGATGTTATACAAACTTTTTCTCTACCTTATTATACAAAGAAAAACCACATTTTTTGTCATATAATTACATGTTTTTCATTTTTTATTTTATTATCGGATAATTCGAAATTTTAATCTAATAATTTAATTTTTTTTCAATTCATTGATTTGTTACTGGAGTGCTGACATGATGCTGTAAAATGACGACACCACATCGAAAATTGATGACGTGACATAAAAAATTCTCGACGTAACATCGAACATTGCTGACATGTACAATATCATGTCATCACTCTTTTAAAAAACATTACAATGGTAAAAAATAGTACAAATTAATTGACTAAAATTGTGATCTGTCTGACAACATAAAAAAATAAAATATAAAAGTTACGAGACACTTTCTTATTTGTTTATTTGTATTTTATTAATTATATGTCCATTACTTTATTTGTCTTTATCCTATTACATTATTTACTTATTTAGTTTAATTTTATTTAATTTAGTTTAATTATTTCACCAGAGCACCATATTCATTATGAAATGCCAAAATATATCTTTTTCACAGTGGAAATTCGAATAAATCCTATGACACATGCCATCGCAATTAAGCATAAATATGCATCATAACTTGCGACTTGTAATATTCATATAAAAACATATGCAAAGTATAACAATCATGTATCATTTGGTGCATGGAACCACTAAATTTTACTTTTTTTTCTAAAAAAAGGTGAAAATATATTTTTGATTATATAATATAATTTGCAAGTTTTTCGTTTATGATTAAGTTATCTGTTATTTACAGTCTTACACCATTAAACACATCAACATTTTTAGATAAAATATCATTTTTCGATGGCACATATTCCTTTCAAAACATATATAAGTAAAAATATGCAAATTAAAGCATAAAAAATTAGTAAAAATTATCGAAATTTGTTTTTTGTTTTTCAGATAGAAGAAGAAAATATTATTGATCTCCAACACCAGATCTCGTCCTAAATTTAAAATTTTAGTATCTGAAAGTCATCGACAATAGTCTCGAAATTTTGATGATCTCAAAAGTTGAAAACACGGTTGGTGGTAGATATAGTTGGTTCATCCAAAGAAGAAAAATATTCCCATCTTCATCTAATTTAAAATAGTTTACCGAACCAATATGTAATAATATAGTATGTAAATAATATAAAAAAAGGTATAATTTGGATATGCATGACCTGCATGCGAAACGAGCGCGTGAGGAACAAAGCAACCACCCGGCCAGCAATTTTTGTGCTCCAGTGGAGCTGCATTTAATGCTTCACTGTCAAGATAACGGCATTACTACAAAATTCAATCGTACTCTCAACTCCTTCCTAACCTCGATCCCCCACCCCCTTTAGGCATTGAAATTCAACACTTCGGGATTGCCCACATTAAATTCTGAGATGGCGAAGTTTTTCCAAAAGCATCGGCTCTTGCGATGCGCAGTTTCTTGAAAACAGTCAAGGAAAAACCCGTAAAGGAGGAGGAAGCTGGAAGCAGGAAGCAAATCGGGTTATGATTTACGTAAATGGGCAGAAAAGATAATTTAAGAAGCCATTAATGCAGTGCATTACCCAACCAACTCGCTTGATTGCATTTTCCCATTTCTCATGTGCTTTTTTCCACTGACATTTAATGAATCCACCTAAAAAAGCCAGCCCTAAAGTCCTCTCTTCAACACCGCCGTACTTTCTTTGTGAAAGTCTGTAGATATATAGCCCCAGCTATTATCATTTCCCCTTTGCCCATTTTCTTGGTTTCAAGCTGTCGATAGATGTGGAACTCGGCGGAGAATATAGCCGCGCGTTCGGCGTCGTTCCGGGAGGACGGGGACGACGAGGAGGCGCTGCGGTGGGCGGCGCTCGAGCGGCTGCCGACTTACGACCGCGTGAGGCTCGGCATTTTCCGCAATGTGGTCGGGGATTCGAAGGAGGTCGAGGTGCACAAGCTCGAATCTCAGGAGCAAAATGTTATCTTGGATCGGTTGATTAACTCAGTTGATAGTGACTGGGAGAAGTTCTTCACTCGCGTGCGACGCCGTTTCGATAGGTATAATATTATCTATTCTTTTGATTTTATTGGCTCTTGACATTCTTTGGAATAATGATGATAATAATCGTTATCGTTATTATGGTCAAATATCCTAATTGGGTTTTTAAAGAATGAGGCTGTAGGTAAAATGTGAGCTTTTGAAGTAGTAGTTGGTAGAATGACGCCAAGTTTTATTGCAAAACTAAATGTACAATCAAATAACTAGTTGAAGATTTTCTTGAATTATGATTTTGGTAGCTTTGGGTGTTAGATTCTCAGAATATTTAAAGTTGTCACTGCTCAGTTTAATGGGATTTCCTCAATTGATCAAGAATTATCAAATCATGGTTCTGTATATCCTCTTCTTTGTTAGATCTCTCTCATCGCACTGAAACTCGTGCAATTATTTATTACCATCCCACAGTTTCATGGAGGGAACATGGTACATTCAAATTACTAGTTTCTTTTCCGCATATCCGATGTTTGGATTTCTAGTTAGTATTGAAGATTGAAAACCCACTGACCCTCTACGAATGATCATTGGATCATTATGTATCATTCGTGAGCAAGAGAAGAGTAACTCCTTAGAAGGTGATCCATAGGCATTTAACTAATTCCAAGTATTCTTCAATGTGCTGGTTGATTAAGGCACATTCCATATAACCAGTAAAATCTATCTCGCTCCTTCAAGGGAGTAGAAGAGTGTATCGTCCAGTCGATCTGGCAAGGCAGGGCCTCGACATCACGAAAGAATTGAACTAAAATCCTGAATGCAAAACTATTATATGGGTGCCTTGCTTCTTCAGGAATAGGATGGTAATGGATCTTTGTTGACAAGATGCTTATAAATCCACAGATTCTTTTTGAAGAAATCTACATGAAAACAGTTACGGGTTCTAATTCCAATGTGTTTTATAACAATCACTACACAGTTTGAATGATGTATCATGTTTCTTAATTCTTATACACAATTTCATTGGATAATAGCTCAATATATGAGAGATACTCGTAACCCAGTAGTGAAGTTTTTAGTACTTGAAACTGCTCACAACATATCAAGATTTCAACTGGAATTATATTATGGCATTTCAGAGTTGACTTGGATTTCCCAAAAGTTGAAGTGAGGTTTGAGCATTTGACAGTTGAATCATTTGTTCACATTGGTAGCAGAGCTTTGCCCACAATATCAAATTTTATTATCAACATGGCAGAGGTACGACATACGCTATCTTGGATTAGTGCCTGTTGATTGTGTTCGTCATCTGACTTTTGTTTCTGATTGTGCAATTTAAGGCTTTATTCAGACAGCTGAGGATATATTCTGGTAAGAGGAGAAAGCTGACAATTTTAGACGATGTTAGTGGGATAATTCGACCAGGAAGGCATGTACTGGTTTTTCTCCCATTCATCTACTAGAGAGGATTTGTTCATATTTCTGATATTGTTGCTCTGTATTTTTTTTAGATTAACACTATTATTGGGTCCTCCAAGCTCTGGAAAGACGACTCTTCTTCTCGCCCTTGCTGGACGTCTCAACTCTGATCTTCAGGTAGATTATTTTGTTAGTAATGTCGTCATATTATACGTTCGCCAACGTGGAATTGAATTCTGAAAGCAAAAATTTGATCTGTTTAAGATGTCAGGTAAAGTAACGTACAATGGGCATGGGCTGAATGAGTTTGTTCCTCAACGAACATCTGCTTATGTCAGTCAACAAGATTGGCACATACCAGAGATGACAGTTCGAGAAACCCTCAACTTTTCATCTCGTTGTCAAGGTGTTGGGTATAAATATGGTATGGCGGATAAAATTCTGCTAGCATATATTAGATCATGTAGACGCTGACCCTGAAAGTTGTGACAGATATGCTTCTGGAACTTTCGAGAAGAGAAAAGCTTGCTGGAATAAAGCCTGATGAAGATCTTGATATATTCATGAAGGTAGAGGATTATGCAATATGTAGCTTTTCTTTTCAAAGAAATACAATTCTAAAACTTGAGAG
The DNA here is from genome assembly GCF_022965805.1 of Primulina eburnea. Classification (NCBI taxonomy): domain Eukaryota; kingdom Viridiplantae; phylum Streptophyta; class Magnoliopsida; order Lamiales; family Gesneriaceae; genus Primulina; species Primulina eburnea. Next base: position 7,812,789 of record NC_133103.1, read on the forward strand.
TCTCTGTAAACAGACAATAGGAAAGCAACCAGACCTAGATGATCTGTGATCTGCCTTATGTTAGAATTCCTACACAATATATTTTATTACATCAATGATCACTGCATGTTATATTCAATCATCATAAGTACTGCACATTATCCACTCTTTTGGATACTCCTTATTCGATACCTTTTATTATATCAGTTAAGAAATTTCTTTTACTAATCAAGAGACCCTATGAGACATAGAACAGATCGATACTAAAACTTTTGACATCGGTATTTATGTATGATGTACTCTATAAGAAACCCTACCCTCAAGTTACACGCGCAATTCCGTACAAGATAACTTGGACCCATTCACTTTATTCATTGATCATATTTATAGCTGTGTTCACTTCAACAAACCCACTTTTGCAGCACCCCCAAAGTTGATGAGTACTTTATGTAAGTTGAAAAAGCCCACCTAAAAAAATATCAAGTAACTTTCTTATCATGATTCAGGCTCTGTCTTTGGAGGGGAGGGAATCAGGCCTTGCGGTTGAGTACATCTTGAAGGTATTTTCTTGATGTTAACCATTAATAATGTTTGGATTTGCTAAAATATTTGTAATATTCTGTTGATAATGGGAGAAACATTGTATTATAAGCTTGTGGAAATTTAAATTTTTGTCTTCATTAATCCGCTGCATTTTCCGAGTATGGTAATTAATTGCTGCTGTTATTTGCTGCAAATATCTATTGTAGCTCCCGCCATCCTCAAGCTCAATGATAAAATTCTGTCCAAATTGAACTTTGTAGATTTAGTTTATACCTCATCTGGCGTGGCTGTACTGAGATTGGCAAAGATATACGTATGCAAGAAAAGATAATTTTGCAAATAATAGTAAACAAAGGGAATTTACATAGTGAAGCAGTAGAGTTAAGTTCAAGTGAACTGTTTTTATTAGTATACTGACAATATATATCATGAAAAAGGGAAAGAATCTGAGATACATATTTGTTTTGTTGGATACATTGTGGTTGTTTTATTTCCTCGAAATTAATTGATTGGAAAAATAGGGTAGAGAAACCAACAGTTTTTTTGCGTTGTATACACAAGAAAATGCAGCTTTTGGCATTTGACTTTGTCTTATTTTGTAATTATGGGAAATACACTTTTTTACGTTTCATTTGGCAAGTGGGATCTTATCAGCTATAATGCTTTTCAGTTTGTTGAGCATCCTAATAATTTTACGATTCTCTTCGTTTTTATACTATCAATATGGATCGACAAAGTAAGATGGGCATTGAAGTGTTTCTTCATCCCCTTTACTTTACTTGTACAACTTTTTAGGACTCTTTTTGCTAATCTATGATACTTGTGGTTTAATTTTTGTTGATAAACTACATATGAAACATAAGATAAAAATATATGTTTCACTTTCGAAAGTTGTGTTTTTTAAGCTCATATTTGCATATTAAAAATGAGATTTTGCACAATATGCTTGTTAGTTATTATAGATCATTCTAAAAATATTTCACTCTCAAAGATTTTGGGCTTGGACCTTTGTGCGGATACCTTTGTCGGAGATGAAATGCTTAAAGGGATATCCGGTGGCCAAAAAAAGCGCCTGACAACAGGTTGTGATGAAATTATAATTTATTTTGGGTGAATGAATACAGATTATATAAACACAAGCTCACTTACCATATCAATATGGCAGGTGAATTATTGGTCAGCCCATCAAGAGTGTTATTCATGGATGAGATATCAACAGGTCTTGATAGTGCCACTACATTCCAAATAATTAAGTATCTTAAGCATTCAACCCAGGCACTTGATGGAACCACTGTGATTTCTCTGCTTCAACCAGCACCTGAGACTTACGAGCTATTTGATGATATTATTCTCATTTCCGAGGGCCAAATTGTGTACCAGGGACCTCGTACAGCTGCCCTAGAGTTCTTTTCATGCATGGAATTTCACTGCCCAGAGAGGAAAAATGTTGCAGACTTTCTTCAAGAAGTAGGTGTTAGATAATATGTAGGTTGATGTTCCCTTGGATTTTAATTATTCAGAAGAATTTTCTTTCTTGCAGGTTGTATCCAAGAAGGATCAAGAGCAATACTGGGCTCGTCTCGATCTTCCATATCGGTACATACCAGTTGTTAGATTTGCCGAAGCTTTTCACCAATTCAAGATTGGGAAGAATTTATCTGAAGAGCTGGATACCCCATTTGATAAGCGTTACAGTCATCCTGCAGCTTTATCGACTTCTCGATATGGCGTCAGAAAAACTGAACTGCTTAAAATCTGCTATGACTGGCAGTTGCTGCTTATGAAACGGAATTTATTTATCTATGTCTTTAAATTTATACAGGTAATGTCATTATTAAAGTTTTTTGACAAACTTACCTGTAGAAATATATTCAGTCAGACAGTAAACATGGTCTTTGATCATGTATTTAGGTCTTCAGTTCTTTTTTGACTGACTCTCTACAATGATGACATGCGAAATTATTTATGACTTATGCACACCTGATACATATATTGGACTTACCTTTTCCAGCTCCTTCTGGTTGCTCTGATTACAATGAGTGTTTTTTTCCGTACTACGCTGCATCATGATACAATTGATGATGGGGGCCTTTATTTAGGAGAATTGTACTTTTCCATGATCATTATGCTTTTCAATGGCTTCACAGAGGTTTCCATGCTTGTTGTCAAGCTTCCAGTCCTGTACAAGTACAGGGACTTACACTTCTATCCATGTTGGGCTTTTACATTTCCTTATTGGCTCTTGAGCATTCTAACTTCACTAGTAGAATCAGGTTTCTGGGTGGCAGTGACCTACTATGTCGTTGGATTTGATCCAAATATAACAAGGTGAGCCTTATTGTTAAAATTTTTATGGATGACGATGATAGCATGCTGACAATCTACCATTAATATTAACCTACACAGATTTCTGCGTCAATTCTTGCTTTTCTTCTTTCTGCATCAAATGTCTCTAGCTCTTTTTCGTCTGATGGGTTCCTTGGGCCGTAACATGATTGTGGCAAATACTTTTGGATCCTTTGCCATGTTGATAGTCATGGCTCTCGGAGGATATATAATTTCAAGAGGTAAAAAACATATACAGCACCCTCATTTGGATGTTTTGGCCTTTCTTTCAGATGATAAAAAAATTTGATCTCCTCAATAAACTTTGATAGATAGGATTCCTAGTTGGTGGATCTGGGGATTTTGGATTTCTCCTCTAGCTTATGCTCAAGATGCTGTTTCTGTCAATGAATTCCTTGGGCATGCCTGGGACAAGGTACCTATATCTTATCGTTGACATTTGAACATAACCCCTAATTGAGATATCTAAATACCAATTATAACCGTGTTATGTCGATGAATTTGAAGAAATTTAGTTTAGAAGAGTAAAGAGATACCATGTGACTGTACAAAATACTGAAATCATGTGTGTCCATGTGACACTCTTTTCAATCTTGAATTTACTGCCAAACACTTTATTGAATCTCTTGTTCATGTAGAGAAGTGGAGACAATTCAAATTTGTCATTAGGCAAAGCATTACTCAATGCTCGAAGTTTGTTCCCAGAAAATTACTGGTACTGGATTGGTGTAGGCGCATTGATCGGATATATAGGCTTCTTCAATATCCTTTTTACCATTTTCCTCTTGAAGCTGAATCGTGAGCTCTACCCTCCTTTAATACTCTAAATTACATCTTGATTTACTTTTTAAGCGCCATCCTTTATCAAATACTGATATTAAAGTTTCTTTTTGTTCTGCTTTATTTTTAAAAACCCTTAAGCTCTTGGGAAGCGTCAAGCTGTTGTCTCTAAGGAAGAACTCCACGAGAGAGAGAAGATGCGGAAAGGAGAACCTATTGTCATCTGTCTTAGAGACTTTCTGCAGCATTCTGGCTCATTTGCTAGTAAGATTATTCAAATTTCTCAGTTTACATGCCTGGTAGACAGGCCTCGCTTTACTTGTACTTCACGTTTTCTGCCTATTCGACTGTATCAGTTTATAGTAACATTCTAACATTTGCTTACCTTCATTTACTTGCAAACCCAGAGAAGAGTTTTAAACAAAGCGGAATGGTGCTTCCTTTCCAAGCACTTTCTATGTCTTTCAGCAATATTAATTACTACGTGGATGTGCCCATGGTGTGTATGTTCTCCATCAATTATCAAATATCATCATCTCAATATATTTTCTCTCACAATATACTGTATCCCAATTATTTCAGGAACTAAGGCAGCAAGGTGTTCCAGTGGATAAATTGCAGTTACTGAATAATATCACTGGAGCATTTAGGCCTGGTGTGCTCACAGCTTTGGTTGGAGTTAGTGGTGCCGGAAAAACCACCCTTATGGATGTATTAGCTGGGAGAAAGACTGGTGGAGTTATCGAAGGAACCATCAGTTTATCAGGTCATCCAAAACAACAAGAGACTTTTGCCAGAATATCTGGGTACTGTGAACAAAACGACATTCATTCTCCCTGCTTAACTGTTCATGAATCACTTCTGTTCTCTGCTTGGCTACGGCTGTCCTCAGATATTGAGATGGAAACGCAAAAGGTATGGTTAATGGTAATTGCTGTTTGTAAATCTTTTACGAGTTAATAATCAGTCACATTTGCAGGCTTTTGTTGAGGAGGTGATGGAACTTGTGGAACTTATTCCTTTGAGAGGAGCGTTAGTAGGTCTACCTGGAGTTGATGGATTATCAACGGAGCAAAGAAAGCGCCTTACTATTGCCGTTGAACTGGTAGCCAACCCTTCTATTGTATTCATGGATGAGCCCACATCAGGCTTAGATGCGAGAGCTGCAGCCATTGTGATGCGGACAGTGCGGAATATAGTGAACACTGGAAGAACTATTGTCTGTACTATTCATCAGCCTAGCATTGATATCTTTGAATCCTTTGACGAGGTTCTACTTATCTGTCTCCATCTCTCCAGAAATCTGACTTTTGTCTCTCTACTAATGTTCAAGTTTGGCGAGTTTGGATACATGAGTATTTAATCTAAAAATACATTTTATTAGGTAGTTCCATTTGAAATACATGTATTACTTATAAACAGTTTACTTTTAAAAGAGTAGAAGCTCTAAAAGTCAAATATTTTCCTTCTTGATTATGGCTTTTTTTAAGAGCTTTTAGTATTGATTGGATGCATTTTACTCGTAGAATTTGTGTTGCTGATCATGTTGATAGGTGTTATGCCTTAGTTGTTGAATTATTTTGTTAATAGTTATCTTTTTTTCACTATCAACTTTCTTCCTATAATTTAGTTATCTGATTTTATGCTGCAGCTTTTATTTATGAAACGGGGTGGAGAGCTCATTTATGCCGGTCCACTTGGTCCAAAGTCTTGCGATTTGATCCAGTATTTTGAGGTCCGACATTATTTGTTTTGTCTTTTTAGTTTGGTGTGGTCTATCATGGAACTGTCATCGCACATTCATGCTCTGTACTTTAATTTTCTTTAATTTTGTTAGGATATTGACGGAATACCAAGGATAAAGAATGGATACAATCCAGCTACGTGGATGTTAGAGGTTACATCACCAATAGAGGAAAGCCGCTTGGGCATTGATTTTGCTGAAATTTACCGAAGATCAAAACTATTTCAGTGCGTCCAACAGAAATTGTTTTACCAGTTAATTAGCATTTTTTTACATTGATGATGTTTTCACAAATTTTTCTCTCTATTGTTTCAGATATAATAAAGAGTTGGTCGAGAGGCTGAGCAAACCAAGTAGCGATTCAAAAGAGCTTAATTTCCCAACAAAGTATTCTATGTCATACTTCGACCAATTTGTGGCTTGCCTTTGGAAGCAGAACCTGTCTTACTGGCGAAACCCACAATACACGGCAGTTCGCTTCTTCTATACAGTAATAATATCATTGATGCTGGGAAGCATATGTTGGGGATTTGGTTCAAAAAGGTTCGCACATCACACTCACTGTGATTCTCTTGGTAATAAAAATAGTACAGCTGAAGCAAGGTTGCTTGATATTAATCATGTCACAAGGAAAAAGAAGCCAAGGTTACTCCAACAAAATCAGATTCATTTAGATAATAAAATATTATCATATATTTTTTCCCGCATAGAAACTCCATTTTTGTACTATTCAGGAATCATTGTTAAAGTTTAGCAACATAACGCTGAAAAGTGTCCCTGTGTGTTACTTAAATATATCTACTGTATCTTATTATTTCCCTATTATATGTTCTTAATGTGTTGAAGGGACACACAGCAAGACGTATTTAATGCTATGGGATCAATGTATGCAGCAGTGCTGTTCATCGGAGTTACGAATGGCACTGCCGTTCAACCAGTTGTTTCTGTTGAAAGATTTGTTTCATACAGAGAAAGAGCAGCAGGAATGTATTCAGCTTTACCATTTGCATTTGCTCAGGTGTTGCTTTCACTGTCACTTAGAGCTTGTTCGGATAGAAAGCAAAAATGTAAAAACGTTATTAAAATTGATTTGAAAAAGTTTGAATCATGAAGCCAGAAACTGTGGCCTTGTACTACTGTGGCTTTAACTTGGCTTTAGAAAATCTAAGAAATGTGTTTTCAAGTGTCATATCTGAATATAAAAATTAATACGCTATTTTTTTAAAAAAAAGCCCTGTTGTTTGATAAGTCAATTTTTTATTTGATTACTTTTGTATTCAAACTCATGCTTAATATAATTTCATGGTTTTCTCTTCTGCAGGTTGCCATAGAGTTTCCTTACGTATTCGCACAGGCAATTATTTACTGTGCAATATTCTATTCAATGGCTTCTTTTGAGTGGGCTGTTTCCAAATTTGTGTGGTACATGTTCTTCATGTACTTCACAATGTTGTATTTCACCTTTTATGGCATGATGACAACTGCTGTCACACCCAACCACAACCTTGCTGCCATTATCGCTGCCCCATTTTACATGCTTTGGAATCTCTTCAGCGGGTTCATGATACCTCATAAGGTAACAGAGTAACACAGATACCCCTTGTCGATCAAAATTACGTTCTTTTAATTTTTCTTTGTAGCTGTAACCTTGAGAGAAACACTTCTTGTACATCACTTTATATTGAATGTCCGAGTTTCATATCTATTTCAAATAGGACATACTCATAGTTTTTTTCGAACTGTAACATAGACCAAACCAGAGTTATAACCCTCCCATCCCAAATGAAATTGTACACACCCCTCTTCTCTGTGTGTGTTTTTATATTCTGAATATGAATATTCTTTACTACTGCTACAGAGAATTCCGGTATGGTGGCGATGGTATTATTGGGCGAACCCCGTCGCGTGGAGTCTCTATGGCCTCCTTGCTTCTCAATATGCTGACAGTGAGAAATTGGTGAAGCTTTCTGATGGAATTCAGTTAATTTCGACAAGGCTATTGGTCAAGGATGTATTTGGATTCAGGCATGATTTCATCGGTATCGCGGGAATCATGGTGGCTGGATTCTGCTTGTTATTTGCTGTGATTTTTGCTTATGGTATTAAAGCTTTTAACTTCCAGAAGAGATGACTGGTCAGTTGGTTAATTCGGTTATTGATCGATCAAACTGGTAAATATTATACACGTGATATATCTTTTCATTCTTTGACTCATACATTGTAATAAAATTCTAGTTTTTTTTCCTGTGTTGCAAAAGACGCGACACAAATACAGTGAAACCGTTCCTTAACCACGAGGAGGATATAGATTTGTGTTGATGAATACGTTTTATCATTAGATTATGATAAATAATAGATATGATATTTAGTGTATTTATGTATGTTATTATTTCCCCTCCATATTCACGCACGGTTACTGATTCTTAACATTTCTTCCACTTCTGTTTACAAAAATTACATTTCACTGAAAATATAAAATACTACGAATTTAACAAGAGGCAATTGACCCTGATCAAATATAAATATTATCAAAAATAACATCCATTTTATCAAGCACATTTGGTCCTACACTTAGGATTATGTCTAAATTATAACAATTTCCCCTCGAGCAAAATGCTATTTCAACAAATAGAACTCGCAATTTTTTATTCAAAATTTGTTGAGTCATCGACCGAGTTGTCCTTCACTTCAAAGTTTTCAAAACGGTCCATCGGATGGGCCGTTCCCTCGTCTTTTTTGTTAAGCATGACAAATCAACACGTTAATTTTTAGTTATATTTCACGAGTTAGAGTAGGTTGACCCGCAACCCACAATTTGGTTGGCCCGACCATAAGATTGTCGATCCAACTTATCTATTTGATTGGGTGGAGAGACCAACTTATTAAATCTTACACATTTTGACAATTCTATCTTCACTCATTAATCTCGGCTTTCCAAATGTATAATGCATTAATGTTGTATAACTTATGGGAGAATTTGACTAATAACCGTAGACAAATTTTTATTAAAAATTCATTTTCATCAAAATAGTCATCCTCATACGTTGGATCCTATTTTTTTTAGTCGAAGAAAGTTATAAATAAATTTAAAAAAAAAAAATTTGACCAGAGCCATTTCAACCAATCGAGTTTGTAATTCCCATTTTAATCTATGCCAAATTAATTACTAAAATTTTTGAATGAATTAAGCTGTGTAATCCGATAAGTCTATTTGGACAATAATTCGAAAAGACAATCAATTTTCCTGTTATTCTCAATCGGAAATTGGAACACTATTAAATATATCGTTCATTTCCATTTATTTCCTTTGAGCATTATTTTTTTTGCGGAAACTTACTATATCTAGCAGACAAATATGCTACATACATATATACATATATGTGTGTGTATGTGTGTGTATATATATACAAAAAAAAACCAGTAAAATTTAATCCTTGTTAAACCTTCTGTCGGCTTCTCCTCCCCTCAAAATCTCCTCTAAAACATTAATGTAAATCACAATTGTTCTCCATTTAAACCAATATTATTTATCCCACGAATGAAAATGGATAATATAAGATTAATTATTGTTTATTTTGTTAACTTCTTGTTTTACTATTACATTGGATAGAACTTGGACAATATTGTTGTTATTGAGAACCATTTTTTTTCCCAAGTATTTCGCGAGTGAAAATTCCATATGTCAATTTTGTTAATAAATAAAATGAAACAATCACTTATTCATCTCTGTATTTTCATGAATAGATTTCACAATTTTTTACATTTGATTCGGTTGGTTTTGTTTGGGAGACTTATTCATGAAATCCAAATCCTCAATTTCGATATTTAATGAGAGAAGATAATATTACATAAGTGTTCGATCCTATAGATGTTATGCGTATTATAGATCTTAATAATTGTTTTTTCTTCCTTGCAATGACACGAGCTAAAGTTATTTTATTCGATAGTTCGTAAGTTTTAAATTCTTATCTATAAAATATTATTATATATTAAATACATATATATTTTTCGAGCTTTTCTGAAGTTCGAGCTTTCAAACCTTCATTCTTTAACCTTAATATCCGAGCACTAATTCGAATAAATTGGAATATTTCGAGCCGAACCTGAACTTCATTTCGAATCGAACTCGAGCAAAAAAAATAAAAAATTTAGAAGCTTCAAATGGAGCTCGAACTTGAATATACTTAATTCAAACCGAGACTCAATTCGGTTCATTATATCTTTAGTTCAAAATGTTGGCACAAATTCAATATTTATGTGAATAGATATTATATCATATGTAAAAATAAGGCTTCAACTTTAGCATTCAAACGAAAAGAGAGTATTTTTCAAAAAACAGAAAGAAAAAGTAATAAGAGTGTATATTTGGTAGCGAATAAAAAGACATATAATGAGACTGATTTAAAAATATATACGTTAGTAATTTATTTTGTTTTTTTTTTTAATCAGAAGACCGCAGATATTTTTTATTCCTTTATTTTTTATTTTCATTAGATAATTTATTGCTTTATTTTGCTTGGGACTTGTTAATGCTTTACCAAGCTTTTCACCAACTTTTCGCGTTTCATAAACATCTAAGGCATTATCTGCTTTGCTTTACGTATAACCATTTTTCAACTCCAAAAGTAGAATTATTTGTCATATTTTATTTTTATTTTTAAAAATATGTTTAAAAACAATCATGAGTGAGATTGTTTGAAACTGATATTTTGTCACGTTTAAAAAAAAAAGATAAATATCTTTTTTAGATCATCATGGTTCAAAATATTTGAATATTATTTCATAAATAATTATAGTTTTTGATAAAATAATATAAATTTGATCATATAGAGATATTTAAAATAACCTTTATTAGGTTAAAAATTTTCAATATTTATTTTCGCATTCCCTCTTTATAGTCGTAATCTCATTCATAGACATTACACATATTACGTATTACGTTTATATTGCACATATTAAGTTTGATATTTATTTATTAAGTCCTTGTCTTTTTCAACAACTTTGATAGAAGTTAGTCCGAATGAAATGCACGATTTTCTAAAAAATAAACCCACCTTCGATTTGGTGTGTCATAACTGATTATGTATATATTATTCTTGTAATACGACATGAGTTTTTTTTAATCATTCACGATAATAAAATCAAATACACTTTACAAATTTTTTCCCTAAAAAATTTATTTGTTTGTTCTCTCTAAGTATGTGCAAAATTAGGCGTTCGAGTCGTGGATTAGATGAATGTTTAACCAATTATTAAGAGTTTGATTATCTTTATCGACACAAAACATGTCTGACGTTTACCTGAAAAATATAATTTGAAAACTATTACGTTAATGAAGAGATTTACTATGCTGCAATTCCGTCGTAAAAAAGATATGATACAAATTCGGTAGGAAATATATACATAAATATAAATGCGCAAAAATGAGGAGGGTGCACCTTAAGTATGGTGAGGATGTGCACACATGAAACCTCCTAAAAGTAAATTTGCCTCGATATCTCGGAAATTCAATGATCGTAATTGGTTGTCGGGGGAGTTAATCAGTATAACTTCTTAAAAAATATATATATTCCGATAAGTAGATCGACTTATTATAAGACATTTCACTTATCAGATCTGTCTATTTAATTGTGACATTTGGGTCTGTTCTTCCCACATCAAATCTCTCCCCAAAAGCCCTAGAGAGAGAAAGTGTGCAAAAAATTGTTGTAAGATCTGTTCCTCTCTCTCTAACAATCCCCCTTCTCTCTCTCCATATATATACACACACACACAGAGGCTTACAGGGATAGAAGCACGCGCACACGAACACCCACTCTCGAATGTGCAGCTTGTATTAGAGAACGCATAAGCTTTATACGTACATGTGTTTATTTGAGGTTCTGGGGGTTTTTTTCTTTCATGTTTTGGTGGTGATTTTTTTTGGCAATTGATTTGGAAATTTTGTTTGTTTGTTTGTTTTTTTTTAATTTGGTTTTTGATTTGTCTGATTTTTGTTTTCGGAGCAGGTGTGTTGACTGGGGGAAGCAGAGCATGTCGTCGTTGAGCAGAGAGCTAGTGTTTTTGATACTCCAGTTTCTTGATGAGGAGAAGTTTAAGGAGACTGTTCACAGGTAGGGGTTTACTATTCTGAATATTGATTTTTCCCCCCTTTTGGTGGTTAATTTGGTTGTTTGGGGTCGTTGGGAAATGAGGATTGGGATTATTAGTATTTGATGGAAAATGGTTCCGTTGTTTTAAAATTTGGCGACTTTGCGTCAATTGTACGTTGGCTGAATCTCATGGTCTAATTTGGACAATTTAATTAACTTGGTAACTTCATTTTAGGAAGTGCTGTGTGGGTGTTCGGTTGTTTCTTTCTTTTTTCTTTTTGTAAGGTGCTGAATAATTTGAGTGGTTTAGGGTGTTTTTTATGCGTTAAAACTGTTTACTGGGAATTAATTAGCTTTTTTTATGATTTCAGATTGGAGCAAGAATCTGGTTTTTTCTTCAATATGCGATATTTTGAAGAAATGGTGACAAATGGAGAATGGGAAAACGTGGAAAAGTATTTGTTTGGCTTCACAAAAGTCGATGATAACAGATATTCTATGAAAATCTTCTTTGAGATACGAAAGCAGAAGTACCTTGAAGCTTTGGACAAGTGAGTATGTTCATTTTTATTCATTTTAATGAACACCATCTATCGTATTAGTCATGCGTTTGTATTAAGTTTTGTATTTTTGTGGATTCACAGCCTTGGACAAGTGAGTGTTCGTTTTGATTCATTTTAATTAACACCGTTTATTATCTTAGTCAGCTTTTGTATTAAGTTTCATATTTTTGTGGATTTATATGTATTGGATTATGTTTATTTAATACAGGAAAGATCGTGCAAAAGCTGTTGACATTCTGGTGAAGGACTTGAAAGTATTCTCATCATTTAATGAAGATCTTTTTAAAGAAATAACGCAGTTGTTGACCTTTGAGAACTTTAGGTAATGAAAGAATGTGTAGTTTCCCTTTTTATGGTTTTCTTGTTCAATTATGGGAACCATCCTTCTTTGTTTTGAAGATATTGATCTGAATATGGTAACATGTAGAGAGAATGAACAATTGTCCAAGTATGGGGACACCAAGACTGCTAGGGGTATAATGCTTGTTGAACTTAAAAAGTTGATAGAGGCAAATCCTCTGTTTCGTGAGAAGCTGAACTTTCCCAGCTTGAAGAATTCAAGATTGAGGACACTAATCAATCAGAGGTCTGTTTCCTGGGATTGTGATAATGTCATTTTTTTCCTGGTTGATGTAGTCAATCCTATGCTCTTACGAAACTCTGTATTTGGTTGTAGTTTGAACTGGCAGCATCAGCTTTGTAAGAATCCGAAGCCGAATCCTGATATTAAAACATTGTTTGTGGACCATTCATGTGGTCCATCACAGCCAAATGGTGCAAGGGCGCCTTCCCCTGTCACTAACCATCTTATGGGAGCTGTTCCTAAGCCAGGGACATTTCCACCTCTGACCACAGCATGGCGTAAGTAGATAGAATGTTAGCAGTTCTACTTGTTTACAACTCTTGAGATATGAAAGTATAAATATTGCTCTGTTTGTCAAGCCATTTCAGCCAAATCCAGGTCCTATGCCAACTCCTCTTGCTGGATGGATGGCTAGTCCCTCTCAGGTTCCTCATCCGTCCTCCTCTACAGGTCCCATTGGATTTAACCCACAAAATAATGCTGGTATATTTTTATTTTAAATTACTAGTTGTTAACTTGAAGTCTTTCCTCTGTCACCTGTTTTTTTAGCACTACATCACATGTTATATCTTAGTGTTTTTAACTGATACAGGTTTACTAAAGCGCCCTAGGACTCCTCCAATGATTAACCTGGCAATGGATTACCAGACTGCCGATTCAGAGCATGTTATGAAAAGAACGAGACCTTTTGGATTTCCAGACGAAGTATGGTGTTAGAATCTTAAGTTTCTCTTCTCATCCTTGCAAGAATCGAAACTCAATCACTCTTATTTGGAACTTGAATTTAGACGGCTATGACTCTTAATGATGTCATTTGACCGGGCTTTCAATTCAATTCAGTTTGTCAAACTCTAAGGCTTCGAAGAATATGTTTTTTGTTTTGAATTTGAATTCAAAATTTGAAAATTGATGCAATACACAATAAAGTTGTATTGTAAATTGATTGAGTGAAATGATGAAATAAAAATATGCTTGTTCGGAAAAGTGGAAAGAAGTTGTCATCATGCAATAATTGTGTTTTGAATAGTTGTTTTAAAGTGTTTGAACGATTTGATTAAACATTTTGAAAAGAATAATATTCTGAGCGAAGAATTTTAAATGTATCTCAAATTATGAATTTTAGGTTAGCTGAGTTGATTGAGTATTCCAAACAAGTGGGGCCCAAGTTATGTGTTTCTGGTGTAGTTTTTTCCATCATTAATAGTAAATCGAATTGTTTACAGACCCTAAAATTGAAAGTTGTGGCATAAGTAAAATTTCTATATGAAGGACAAATTCACTCTGAACAATTTTTTTGCAGGTCAATAATGTACCTGTCAATGTTTTGCCTGTTGGATTTTCCAGTCAAACTCATGGGCATACCTCACCCTCATCCGAGGAGTTGCCAAAGACCGTGATGATGAATCTCAGTCAGGGCTCTGCCGTCAAGAGTATGGATTTTCATCCAGTACAACAAGTTTTACTTCTTGGTTGGTGCTTACACACTTGATACATATTATTTTTAAGCTAATTTTGTCATGGAATATTATATGAAGCCTGATCATCTTTATTTGATTTTCTCTTTCAGTCGGGACGAATTTGGGAGATGTTATGGTTTGGGAACTGGGTGGCAGAAATAGAATTTGCCACAGAAGTTTCAAGGTATGGGATCTTGGGGCTTGTTCAGTGGCACTGCAGGTATGATTCTGGATCTTTTAGGCATGGTTGGGAGGGTCCTTTGCATCCAGCTCAGAATTGAATCTTTGTTGTCGAACTGACTTGTTTTTTTCTGATTCCTTTATAGACATCTTTGGGCAATGATTATTCTGCATCGATAAACCGTGTGATGTGGAGTCCTGAAGGTTCTTTATTTGGTAGGTTGTTTGGAAATTTTAGTTTATTATGCCTGCCATAAATATATTAAATTGTTTTAAATAGTTAAGCTCTGAACTTAGGAAAAGAACTCATGAATGGTGGTGTGTATTAATCGATTTTTGCAGGTGTTGCGTACTCCAAGCACATTGTGCACCTATATTCCTACCATGGTGGTGATGACCTAAGAAACCACCTTGAGGTTTGTGCATTAGTAACTGATCTATTGTATTCTTTCAAATTTCTAATATTAATCTCCTCTGATATGACTACTCTCAGTCAACAAGGTGCCGCTGACATCAATTTTAAATATACTTTTCAGATTGAAGCACATGTTGGGAGTGTAAATGATCTTGCTTTCTCCTTCCCAAACAAGCAGCTCTGCGTAGTCACTTGTGGAGAGGACAGGCTTATTAAGGTTTGAGTCTTTGATCAGTCACTTGTGTGGCACAGCGAGGGTGGATTGTTTATGAACTTTCTTTACATTTTTTTTTGGGTCTGCTTTGCTCTTGGTTTATTTTTGGGTATGTGAATGGATTATTGAGATATCTTGGTATGTTGCAGTCAAACTTGTGTCAAACTTTGGGGTATGTTCAGATTTTGGTTTCTGAATTTCTAGATACTTGTTTTGGAAGATGATTTTTTTGATAATGAATTGGAAATGAAGTGCATGTTGGATCCTGTTTTTGGAAGGCAACATAATTTAGTGTAGGTGCCAGTCATTTACGTTTTCATATGGTGATTTACTTTTAATAATGTGTGGGGTATTTTAGAATTTTGAAATATATTATATTGTATAAGAATATAAAGTGAAAAATCAGTTTGAAAATAATTATTATGTTGGGTGACCTTAGAAAGAGTCTCTAGAAAAAAAAATGCGAAAATAGAAGGATGGCGTTGGTTTTGTTTTTAAAAATGGACATGCTTTCAGAAAATGGAAAAGACTGCCTGAAATTTCATCATGCACAGGTGTGGGATGCGGCTTCAGGTTCAAAACAGTTTACATTTGCCGGCCATGAAGCAGCTGTACATTCTGTCTGTCCGCATCATAAAGAAAATATTCAGGTATTAACACCATTTTAGATGTGACAACTAATGACTGATTCATATGTGAGCGGTTTTCAGTCTGGAATTCCTTTCCAGGCTTTGAAACCGCCCTATGAAAAGAAAAAGCTTTTTCCTGTTAAAGAACAAATGCAATGATGAAATAGTTTGGCCACGTAGTTGACCAATTCAGGCATGAGATGTGCTACCACAGTATTGATATTGTAGCTGACTGCTTCACATCCCCCTGCAGTTCATCTTCTCCACAGCGACTGATGGTAAGATAAAGGCATGGTTGTACGATAACCTCGGTTCTCGGGTTGACTACGATGCACCAGGTCATTCATCCACCACTATGGCATATAGTGCTGATGGAACAAGGTCTATACAACATTATTTATTACTGTTTTTATCCATTATTCAACTATAGTTTTAAGATCCTAGAAATCCGCTTTACTTCGTGTATTGATATCCAGGTTATTTTCTTGCGGGACGAACAAAGAAGGAGATTCATATCTTGTGGAGTGGAATGAAAGTGAGGGAGCTGTAAAACGTACTTATACTGGTCTTAGCAAGCGAGCTGCAGGAGGAATAGTGCAGTTTGATACTCTAAAAAATCGAATTTTGGCTGCTGGAGATGACTTCACGATTAAGTTCTGGGACATGGACAATGTCAACTTATTGACAACAACTGATGCCGAGGGTGGATTACCGGTAATTGTTATTTAAACAGAGTCAAACTTGTTTAAAATACTTGTTGGTACTAACACGTATTATTTAATTTTCATAGCCATCTCCTTGTATCCGTTTCAACAAGGAAGGAATAATGTTAGCTGTCTCGACAAATGAGAATTCTGTAAAGATTTTAGCCAATGCAGATGGTGTTCGTCTGCTAAGAACAATTGAAAGTAGTCCTTTCGACACTTCTTCTAGGGTAGCCTCCTCAACAGTTGTAAAGGTGAGCACGTGTGTCTACCATTATATTTTGATTCTATTAATTTGATTTGCTCTTTTTGATGAAATCCACCTTGTGTCTTCAGTCTCCCTCATTTGCTGCTGTTAATGCTACTACTGGATCAAGCATTGTTGATCGAGTTGCTCCTGTAACAGCATTGGTTGCAATGGTATGCTTCTCTTTCAGTGTGAAAACAAGAATCCTTTTGTAACCCTGTGTTATAAAGTTGATAAAGTATTTGACTACATGCATAATTTTTTTTTTCTGTGAATGATTTATTGATCCACATTACTAAGATTCACAATTTACCTTGGGCGTTAACTTTACAATCCCATTATTTGATGATTTCTTTTAGGGTGGAGAAAATCGAAATTTGGCAGAAAAGCCAAGGATTGCAGATGAGTCTGCTGAAAAATCCAGAATCTGGAAAATGGCAGAAGTGAATGAGCCATCACAGTGCCGTTCCTTGAGACTCCCAGATAATTTAGCATCTGCGAAGGTATGAGTTCAAGCCCCTGTTTTTTATCACATCCATAGGTTTATCGTATGCATAACAAGTTTTATCTGAATTGTTGATAATTCATTATTCCCTTTTGAGTTTGAGTCTGTTCAACTGTGCAATGTTGCTTTAGATGCAGTCAAAAGGTAGTTTGAGATCTTTAGAAGCTTAATTTTCTCTTCAGAGTTGTGATATCACCTCAGTTTCATCTAATTAACCATTTTGAAATTTGTCCTGAGTTTGGAATCCGTTCCTATTTAGTTAATTGAAAACTGTGAAACCTCTCTAATATGATCTTAACTTTATCAGGTTTCAAAGTTGATGTTTACAAATTCGGGATTTGCTATATTGGCACTAGCTGCTAATGCGGTGCACAAACTCTGGAAATGGCCAAAGAATGATCGTAATCCAACAGGAAAGGTGTTACTTTATTTCACAAAAAAAATTCACTGTGTGTTTTTCTGCCAATATTTTAATGAATATTGAACTTTTGTAGGCTAGTGCTAATACAGTGCCGCAACAATGGCAACCTGCTAGCGGGATAGTGATGACAAATGATACCAGTGATGCAAATCCTGAAGATGGGGTTTCATGCTTTGCGCTGTCAAAGAATGACTCTTATGTCCTTTCAGCTTCTGGAGGCAAAATTTCTCTTTTTAACATGATGACTTTTAAGGTAAGGGGTTTACATAGCCTTTTCTTGCTAGCTTACACAGAATGTTGACAGTAAGAAACTCAAACCACCATCCAGCCTGAGCTGGTCTGCATGAGGAATTGCTGATGGACCATGGTACTGTGGGGTCCTGGGTTCTGTCATCCGAAATTTATTCTGGTCTGGATGTTTTCACTAATTGCAGTTTTTTTTGCTTACAGAAGCTTGATATCTGAAGTGTTTATCAGAGATTTGATTCACATTAGGCCATTGGAGCTTGATACATGATTTCCTACTTTGAAATTGACTGCCTATTCATGTCTTTGTTCCTTTGCATAACCAAAACCTGTGGTCTTTGGTCATTTGCTTGAACTAAAAAGCTTAGTGTGTGAATTATTATATTTAAACTATTTTCTTAAAGGAGTTATTCTCTAACGTGAACTTCAGTTTTAAGGTTCCTTATCTTATACTTCAGTATTTGAAGCTGCTTAGTAGTAATGTGCTCTCTCCTTATTCACAGACAATGACGACGTTTATGCCCCCGCCGCCTGCAGCGACATTTCTCGCGTTTCATCCTCAAGATAATAACATCATTGCCATAGGCATGGATGACTCCTCTATTCAAATATACAATGTGCGGGTTGATGAGGTAGTACCTAGTGCATGAACGTCTGCTTTTATTTTTTAACACAGTAAATTAAGTTGTTTCAGTATACGGTTCTCACGGACTTTTCATTTCACAGGTTAAAGTTAAGCTCATAGGACACCAGAAAAGGATTACCGGTCTTGCTTTCTCTGCCTCTCTTAAAGTGCTTGTATCTTCAGGGGCTGATTCTCAGGTCGATAAATTTGTTATAGATGTCTACAATTTGAAGATTTGAGATGGTTATAAATAATTACTCCAATCCCGATCAACTTACAAGGGGCCATTGCTGAACCTGACATGATGATCATATCTTTTTTAAATATATGACTAAAATAGAAGCATCTAACTCATGGTGGCTAATATTCTCTCCTTTGTGTTTCTATATCTGTTCTACTCCACGAAAACTTATGTCTTCTTACCGCTTTGTTTTGTCCATTCATACTGGAGTTCACATAATCTGGCTTTCTGTTTATTCATCTTCAGACCCTGACAACTTTGCACTTTTACAGCTCTGCGTTTGGAGTTCGGATGCCTGGGAGAAGAAAACAAGTAAATTCCTGCAAACCCCACCTGGTCGAACAACCGCTCCCCTTGCTGACACTCGTGTACTATTCCACCAAGATCAAACACATTTACTAGTAGTCCACGAGACACAGATTGCAATTTACGAGGCTCCGCAGTTGGCATGCCTTAAGCAGGTGTGACTCGCAGCACAATTGTATCTTTTAAATAACATTCTTTACCATTGTGAGATCTTTTTGTTCTAAACTTCATCATACCACTGCTCTTGCCTTTAACCATCCCCTTGATGGCAAATGTTATCGATTGTTTCTGAGAATTTTTACTTGTATTCATCTTCGTTGTACTCTTTTTTAAATATCATATCAACTCTTTCTGATTAGTTATTTCTTTAACAGTGGTTACCTGTTGAAGCAAGTGGTCCAATCACGTATGCTACATATTCTTGTGATAGCCAATCAATATACGTGAGCTTTGAAGATGGAAGTGTGGGTGTTCTCACTGCTTCTACGCTGCGGTTAAGATGTCGAATCAACCCCTCTTCATATATTCCCACCAGCGCAAGGTGCATATCGTGAATTTTTTCATAATTTTTTTATGTTTTAACTTTTTGACCTCTTAACTACACATCTTTTTCCTAATGGTCGGTCATGGTTTTGCAGTTTAAGGGTACATCCGCTAGTCATTGCAGCACACCCCTCGGAAGCCAATCAATTTGCTTTGGGCCTTAGTGACGGTGGAGTCTGTGTACTCGAGCCAATCGAGTCTGAAGGTAGATGGGGAACAGTACCTCCACAAGAAAACGGTGCTGGTCCGAGTACTTCTGGTGCAGCAAGTTCCGATCAACTTCAAAGGTAAAACTTGATGCAAATAGTAGCCTTTCCCAGAAACCAGACAAAGAAATCTACCAATGGGCGTTTATTGGACTTGTTCTATTGTTCTTACGCTCAAGAGAAACGTCGACACAGTTTAGAAACCTGACAATCTAGTGTTGAAAATTTAGATACATCTTAATAAAGTTGGAGGTGTTAATATTTTGGTCATGTTCAATGAACGGAAAGGTACACGACTGATGGAGTGGGTGGGTTGGAAGTCTCGGCCATTTTGTTTATAGCTTTGATTTCTTTTTATTTATTAATTTTTTTTTTTGTTATTTTAGATAAACTCTAATTCCCATGTGATATAATGTTTATTTTTCTTGGGCAGTATTTTCATTGATTTGGTGGGGTATTTTAATTTTCGTTTCACACTTATATTTGCTACTATTATGCCATATTCGATATGTTAAGTTACTTATAATTTACTAGAAAAGAGCATTACAAAATTAGAAAAGAGGATGTTCATCGCACACGATACTTTGATCCTGTTAGAAAAGAATACGTGTCTCGCACGTGGTATCGATCTTGTGCTGTAAAAGAGCACGCTTGTTGCAAATTGGAACCCGTAGTTGGATATTACAATAAAATTTTATTGAAATTTTTTAGAGGTATAGAACCATATTAAAAAAAAAGAGCAACAAAATTATAATTAATTAAAAGAAATTAAATTGTACGACGAATAATTTTAACTTCGTAGTTTGATTGATATAGTTTTACGATAATAATAATTTTTTCCTTTATCGAAGCTAATGATTGCAATATTCTATTTAGGAGTTTTTTGTCGTTCTATTGGAATTTGCAGGTAAACGTATGGTGAGAAGAATGAACTTTTGGGCGTTTTCTGTATTGTTTTTTTTTACCCATATTTGTTTTTTTTTTTTTTAGTATCAACTTTGTTTTTTCATACTAAATATTTATCATCTCGTTTAATGAATTGAAATCTAAAATGCATCCAAGGGTTCTTATCTAAACATATGAACACATGATTAATGTGACAAAACATAAGTCATTAAATCAATTATTAAGATAATATTCATCAGATTAAATTTAATTGTCTGATTTTCTTTGCCTCGGATTATTTTTTTCTCTAAATGTTGTTTATTTCTGTATATGTAGTTGACATGATAAAAATTGTTTATTACAGGAAGTTGATCGCGGCTAACCAGTAGTTTGTCATTTAAGCTAGGGTGGGTCTCATGTGAGACCGTCTCACGGATCTTAATCCGTGAGACGGGTCAACCCTACCTATATTTATAATTAAAAGTAATACTCTTTGCTTAAAATGTAATACTTTTTCATGGATGACCCAAATAAGATATCCGCCTCACAAATACGACCCGTGAGACCGTCTCACACAAGTTTTTGTCTTTAAGCTAAACTATATTTTTCAGTGAATCGTCGTTGTGGATTAAATGTGGAATTAGACCATTAGTTCATTTTAATGATAAAAATTTTGTTTTTCCTCGTGCACAATCCTCGATCATCCTAATGCAAACTGTAAGAAATGTTCGAAATTGTAATTTGTTGTTGATATTTATTTAATTTTTCTGATGGCAAAAAGGTTTAATATGTGGTTATATTATATTTTCGGGATGACGAATATTATGATATTTGATGTCGACATATTAATGTATATATTACGATAATTTATACTATATGATAATATAATCATGTTCAGGAAGAGTCTCTTGGGATAATCAACTTTGGCATTTGGATTTCGTGCACAAAAATATATAGTGGTGATGTGTTGAAACAAGTGATCCAATCACATATGCTACGTATTCTTGTGATAGCCAAGCATTATTATACGTGAGCTTTGAAGATGAAAGTGTGCGTGTTCTTACTGCTACGCTGCGGTTAAGATGTCGAATCAATCCCTCTTCATATATTCATTCCCACGAGCACGATGCTAGCTATATATGGTCTGTTAGCGTAAGGGAACTAATGCAGGTTCACATGTGTGAGACACGTGTTCTTTTTAACACGTGTTAGACACGTGCAAAGCACGAATTATTTTATATATAAGTCACACGTACTCTTTTATTCTAAGTTGTATCGATATTTCTCTCGAAAATTCCAAAAAAGCCATAGATAGATTTCCTTGTTTGGTTTATGGGAGAGCTTGCTATTTGCATGAACCATCAAATTTAACCTTTGAGGTTGGTCGGAACTGGCTGCATCGGAAATGCTACTTGTGAGACGTTCTCACATATCTTTATCTGTGAGATATATTATTATACTTACAATAATAAATAATATTTTGACACAAAAAGATATATTTTTCCATGTGTGAGTTAAATAGGAGATCCGTCTAACAAAATCGACTCGTGAGAACGTCACACAAAAGTTTGTGTGTTTAATCGATTCATCATACTCTTTCTCTTCTTCACCCTCATAACGCAAGAAAGACACATATAAATTACTTCTAATATTTTAATGCGTAATTCCGAAAAACTCAATATATAACAAAAAAAAAAAAACAAAAACTTGCATTATTTTGATTTTCATAGAAAAAAATGAAATTTTTTGTGGATATCATATGATAATTTTAACACAGTGCACATAAACAGTTGGTTATGTGTTGAAGCAAGTGGTCCAATCACATATGCTACGTATTCTTGTGATAGCCAAGCCATATATACGTGAACTTTGAAGAAGGAAGTGCAAGTGTTCTTACTGCTCCTATGCTGCAGTTAACATGTAGAATCAATCCATCTTCATACCAGCACAATGTTGCGGTTCGGCAATTTAAGGCTATAATAACAAATTTATATATAAAAAAAAAAACTCATGTCTTGCACGTGCGAACCTGTTTAAAAGAGCACGTGCCTGGCACGTGTAAAAAAGCGCATGTCTCGCACGTGTGAATCTTTAATAATGAATAATTATCTTTTTTAATCTTATATTTAAAAAGCACACACAAACTTATTGTACTTAAATAGTGATCTTATGCTTAGGAAAAAGTAATTTTTAATATATAAATATTGAATATTGGATAATACTTGATGACAAAAACTAGTGTGAGATGGTCTCACGGATCGTATTTTATGAGACATATATCTTATTTGGGTCATCCATGAAAAAATATTATTTTTTTATGCTAATAGTATTACTTTTTATTGTGAATATATGTATGGTTGACCTATCTCACAGATAAATATTCGTGAGACCGTCTTATAAGAAACTTACTCATATTTGATTCATCATTGTTGTCATTACTATTACTAATTAATAAATAAAATGTGGTGGACATTTTGTTTTCCTTTTAGCATAAATACGATAGTTATAGAGAGTGGTCAAATCAAGTTGTTTAAAATTATGGGACAAAAACTTATGTGAGACGGTCTCATGGGTCGTATTTGTGAGACAGATATCTTATTTGGGTCACCCATGAAAAAATATTATTTTTTATGTTAAGAGTATTACTTTTTATTGTGAATATGAGTAGGATTGACATGTCTCACAGATTATGATCCGTGAGACGGTCTCATATGAAACTCACTCAAATTATAAATATCAAATTATTGGATTATTTGAATGTATTTTCAATGAGTTATATATAGATATATCATTATTATTATGGTCTGAAACTCGAAATTTAATTATATTATTAAATTTTAATAATAAGCACATTAATATTTTTAAAAAATAGATTTTATCCAAAAAAAATTTAATTATCATGATATAATGTTTTACGTGTTGATTTAGCATAAAATATTATCAGAATTGGATTTTTGACAACTAAGATTTTCCACCGATTATAGATAAATTTCCTTTTTAAAAGTAAAATTAGTTTCCAATATTTTCATATATTAATCGAGTCGTTATCTTTTCATTCCCATTTGCCAATAAATGAATATATAAAGACGAGAGGAAAGTGTAAATACAAACCTCGTCAAGTGGTTTAATGATTCATCCATTGCTGCGTTACTGTTTCCATCTCTTTCTCTTCTTCTCCTTGTGGATTTTCCGGCGACGGTGACCTCCGGAAGATTGATCGTCTTCTCTTCATCAAGATACTTCAAAACCAACGTAAGTTTTTTTTTTCTTTTTCTCACCAACCTTCTAGATTGTATATACAGTAAGCATTTCTTAATGTGAGAGTTTATTGATCGATTCTGCTTTTCAATCGAAAGATTGGTTTTTAAGATCATGATGTAAGATCCGTATTTCAAAATTTCCCTTTATTTGACTGCGTAGGAAACTGCATGCGAGCGTATGTTGTCCCGGCAGTGATGTCATGCTTTTTTTCCCGATTAAAGTATGTGGAAAGAAAAAGAAATGTGTTTCACGTATTATGCGTGCAAGAATCGATGTGATTAGAACTTGAAGCCCATTCCCATAAATGTATCGGTTTTTACTTTTTATTAGGAGATCTTATGGTACTCTTATTCACTGCATTTTCAAACAGTTTCAACAACTACAGGAGAAACTGAGATTCGGGAATCAGTCAAGTGTTATGGGATCAAGATTTGAGTGAGAACGAGATTAAGATTTGGTTTAGTGGTTGTTTTGATGGCATCCAGGACGATCAGAAAGGCAATTGGGGCGGTGAAGGATCATACTAGCATAAGTTTAGTAAAAGTGACAGGCAGCGTTGCCCCTGACCTTGAGGTGTTGATTGTGAAAGCCACAACACATGAAAATGAGCCTGCAGATGACAAGTATGTGAGGGAAATATTGAATATGTTATCGTATTCAAGAGGGTACGTCGTGACATGTGTTTTGGTGATTTCAAAAAAGCTGAGCAAAACCCGTGATTGGGTTGTGGCCTTGAAGACCTTGATGCTTGTGAATAGATTGTTGAGTGATGGGGACCCGGTTTTGGACAGGAGATTATGTTGGTCATCCCGAAGGGGACGAGGTTTCTAAATTTGTCAGATTTTCGAGATGAGGCTCACTCAAGCTCGTGGGACCATTCAGGATCCGTGAGGAACGTAACTATGCATTGTACTTGGATCAAAAGCTTGGTTTCATGATGTATGAGAGGAGACTCAGTGTTGTTCATGGTGAGAAGCAGAGGAATGAGTACGAGTATGGAGAGCTCAGAGATCAAGCTCATTATGATACACACAGGAAGTTGAGGTCATATGCAGATCTGAACGAAATTCAAAGGGAGAGCAAAGAAATGATATCTGATAAGGAAATGGAGCCCTGGAGAATTTTGGAGAGATTAATTCAGTTGCTCCAGATTCTTGGTCGACTATTGGCTTCTAAACCAACAGGAGCTGCAAATAACAGTAAGATGGTGCTTGTAGCACTATCCTTGCTTGTAAAAGAGAGTTTTAGGTTTTATGCAGATGTATCTAATTCATTGAATCTTTTGCTCGATCATTTCTTGGAGCTAGAATATGCTTCCTGTGTTAAGACTTTTGATGTGTATGTTGATGCGTCGAAGACCGATTGATGAACTTGTTGTGTTCTATAGTTGGTGTAAGGATCTAGGGTTGGTGAGATCGTCCGAATTCCCTGAAGTGCAGAAAATTACGGATAAACTTTTGGGAACTTGAGGGGTTCTTGCGGGAAAAGGCTAATAGGCTAAAGAGCACAGAGGAAATCAAGGAAGAGGTTTTCCTAAAACTCAAAGTGGAGAAAGGACCTGATATATATGAAATAAAAGCTCTCCCTCCACCAGAGAATTACAACTCTCCAACCACGCCACAGTCCCTAGACAAGCCGAAGCAGCAGGTCACTGGAGACCTTGTGAATTTGAAAAATGCAATATCAGCTGATGAATATGACGATAAATTGGTACTCTCCTTGTTTTCAGTGCCTGCTGATGCAGGAAAAAATTATGTTTGGGAAGAATTTTCTCCTGATGGAGAGCCTGTCTTGACTTCAGCATGGCAGAATCCAGCAGCTGAGAGTGGTAAAGCTGACTGGGAACTAGTCTTGGTGGAATCTTCCAGCCATTTATCACAGCAAAGGCAAATCTTCCTGGTGGCTTCAAGTTCAATTCATTGCTATTAAGTGGATTGTATGATCAGGGGGCCATAAGGCAACAAACTAATTATTCTGAATGAGCGTTGGAAGTTCAAGCAGTGTAGCACTGCCGCAAACAAGCAAAAATATGCCAGTTTTGGCGTTACCTGCACCGGATGGAATGGTCCAACCAGTCGGGCAACAAGATCCATTTGCTGCATCTCTTTGCGTGCCACCACCTTCTTATGTTCAAATTGCGGACATAGAGAAGAAACAACTGTTACTAACACAGGAACAACGGCTTTGGCAGCAATATGCAAACAATGGGATGCAAGGACAAATGGCCTTGGCCAATGTTGCTGGTACTGCAAGCTACTATGGAACACCGCAAGCTTCAGGCCTCGGAGTGCCAGCTGGGTATTATTAGTCGCCCTACTAAATTCTATCACCATTTATATATAAAACAGTAATCCTTCTTGGTTGTCTGCCGCACCTATCTTTATCCGCTATTAAGCTTTTTATGGAATTTTCTGAAATGAGATTTGGTGAAATGATGCTGTGATGTTACTAATAAGCATTTTCAATGCTTGGTGATTATATACACTGGGATCATAGGTAAACGAATTTATTGTATCAATGTGATGGATGACCATTGCTGGCATGAGGTGCTATTCTTGATTCATCTTGGAAAGCTTCTTTAGCAAAATTGTGGAACTCTTGACTGTTGAAAGATTATAGGGAGAAGAATACTTGGGAATATAGATTTCAATGAAGTCTATGCCATAAATCGTGTGAAGCACACCTAATGTTGTATAGCCTTTATATTACACACAAAATAAATTAAAACGATCCGTGTTGGATACATGTAAGACTCGTGTATATGCGCAAATTATATATTTTTAAATGTTCATGTTACTTATTTCCCTATGACATGTTTATTGGGGATGTAGTCACATAATTCCTTTGTCACATGCCCGTGTCGAGATATTTTCACCTATAAATAGCAAGAGTATTTGTACACTCATTTGACATATGATGTTTCGATTTTCTTGAAAAAACAGGAGTCGTGTCCTTCTAGCCAACTCATAGGCTATACAAATCGGATAAATTGAACTTGATGTATACTGTATGTTACCCTCGGATGACACCGAGGAAAAAATATTATTCGATTTTGAGTATATATATTTTGATTTTATTATTTACGAGCTCAAAACCAGACAGTAATACAAATTAGAAGGTAACATAGTCTTAACTGTGTTCTACCTTTTTACGAGGGAATAGTTTCAAAGATAAAAACATCTTTTCGCAATAAATCTTTATGAAAATTGAAAATAAAAAATTTGAATTTTTCCTATTAAATAAGGTCAATTCCTTGTGGTCACGTATACATTGTTCAAGCACAGTTGCGAACAAGAAATTCCACCAAATGTTGCATAGACGTTGCGTGGTCAAATTGGACTCAACTTTTCTCTCTTTCTGAACGCATTTTGTTTCATCTTTTTAAGTGGGAAACACCATTTTTTTCCCTCCCAAGATATAAGTAAATTTGGAAAAGGGTCGGTCCGACGAATAAAAAAGTCCTTAAATAGATATTTTAAAATATTTTTGTTATATTAGTGGAAAAATCATTTTCAAATCATTTTCAAAACTTAACCTTTTTTGAAAAAAACGAAATCGTATTTTAATTCAGTCAGTTTTTTCGATATAAGGTCAAACCACCTAGCTCATGGCTAATTCTTGGAGATCATGCACGCGTTTTGTGACTTAGGTTTAATATTTTTAAGGGGAAAAAAAAACACAAATTCAGAAATATTAAATATGATCATTCAATTGGGTCATAAAATACTTGTATGCTAAAATTGATATATGCGTGTATGTTTTGCATAAAAATTACGAGATAAGCCACGAGAAAGTAACATACTAATTAATATTTGCGGTGGAATGGTCAAGAAATATGAAGTCCCTCTCAAAAAAAAAAAAAAATAGCTCATACTTTATTGATCCAAGAATCAAAGGCTACTAAACATAGAAAATCATATTTATTCGTATGAAGACAGTATATATATGATGAGAAAATTACATAAAATAAAACAAATATCATGAATCATGAAATAAAAAAGACATGCATCGTATCTAGTTGTACAAAACTGCGAAGGCAACGGCCAAGAAAGTCAAGGGCAAGGTTGCGACGGCGAGAGATGGGGCGGAACTGTCTGGTGGAGGTGGAGGTGGAGCTGTGGTGCTTCCGGAGGGCGGTGTGCCCGATGGTGTGGAAGGAGAAACGGGAGGAGTGGCGGTGGCGCCGTCGGCTGTGACGTTGATGGCTAGCTTCTGACCTGCTGGGCAGTGCCCCGGGATGGTGCAGATGTAATAGTGCTCCCCGGAGGAGTTGAGGGTGATCCTGGCGGGGCCGGTGGTTATGATGGCGGTGGAGGATGTGTTGCATGAGTCGTATTCATCCTTGGTAACTTCAACCACGTCATGCCGATTAGTTGGAAAGTTGAATACTGCATTTTACAATTAAAGATTGCAAATGAGAAACATGGAAATAAAAGGAAATATTTCAGGAAAATATTTATAAGCGTTTTGCTTCTCTTTTTTTTTTTCTCTTTTTATATAGGTGAATTTTAATATGCGTCATTTTAAATATATATTAAATCAACAATATTAAAAGATTTATTGGTTTTGGACAAAAAAAAAACAAAGATATCAAAACATACCAACTTTTCCGGCTAATTGCAATTTCCTCACCAAACAATATTAAATCACTCAAAAGTCAATTTTTTTATAAACAAAAAAGTTACGTTTTTTAGAAATAAAACAAGTTTAAACATTTTAAAAAACATCAACTTTCAAACGCATTAATAAAATTTAAGATTCTTTTAAACTTATGACCAAGATGAAATCTTACCTAGAGTGTCTCCGACCAAAAAATTCTTGCCCCTAGCCCATGTTTGGTAAGCAACTGAACCACCAGGAGGAACAGTCCATCCAAGGCTATCTCCCACAGTGTAAGTCACCGCAGCTCTAGCCGGCGGTGCTGGTGCTGGCGTAGCCACTGGTGGAGGGGTGGTCGTTTCCGCCGGTGATGGGGCAGGGGAGACAGAGGGAGAGTTGACCACATTGATAGACAACTTCATACCAGCACCACAGTGACCTGTGAAGGTGCAAATGAAGTGGTGTTCCCCGGAAGATGTCAAAGTGATATTAGCCGGTCCATCGGTAGAACGAGAAATTGGGTTGTTTCCATTGCATGAATCAAATGAAGCCTTGGTCACCTCTGCTACATCATGTGATCCTGTGGTGAAATTGAATACTGCAAAAAAAAAAAAAAATAATTGTTCATACCAGCATATCTATTTAGTTAAAACAAAAACTTCATAAAAATATAGTTTACTAATGGTCACACAATAAAATATTGACTTCCTGCAACTTACCAAGCACATCTCCGACCGCAAAATTTCGTGTGCCGGCCCAAGTGCTATACGCTACTTCTCCACCGGGCGGAAAGGTCCATCCCAACGCGTCACCCACCACATGTGTGGTTTGAGCCAACGACTTATGAAACATTGCTATGACAACTAATGTCATGAAAATAATGTTAGAAATGCCTAATCTTGCCGTCATATTTTCTCTGTGTTCTTAATATCTCGGGTCGCCCCCACCAGACTTCGATACAAGATTGTAGATATATGTGTCTATATGATCTAAATGAATTGAAGATGTGTTGAGTGTGGTGGTCGCATTTGTATGATCAATATGTTCATATATTTATAGGATACAAAAACCGACCTAGGTTTCATACGTGATTTGAACGTTGAACCAGTGAAATGTTGAATGGGATACGTGGGACAAAATGTGGACTCTTCACACAATAAAAAGTCAAATATTAACCAAATATTGCTCGGTCCGGTAGGGTCCGTGTTACGTGGAACATACTTTGTAATAATAATAATTTTTTGGTAAAAAAAAATATATTAACGTGTGAAACCATCAATGTTGAACTTTCTCAGAGGTAGACTAGACTCAGTCCTTGCCATATAAATATTTTTATGTCACCAACTTTAAGATTGTTCGTTTCCAGATGACAAATATTTTTATGTAAAAGAATTTTTTGAATAATATTCAAAAGCTAAAAAGAACTAATCACAATAATCAAAAGCTAAAATTTATATATATAAAAAATTTATAGAGAAAATATATGGAGGAAATTAAATAGTCGTCTTATTTGTTTCCTAGAAACATTTTGTTACGTAACCAGAATGAAATTAATTAATTTTTATTTATTTCTCCAAAAAATAGATTTTGGAGTTTGCAAATTAAACCTTTTTATTCAAACATGTTTTGGATTTACCCACCCTCCTCAAGAAGGTATATTTTAACATGTTTGCCAAATGTCAAGTTCTGAATATTTTTCATATACATTTTGAAAATATACAATTTTAGAGTTTTCAACATTTAAAATCATAAAAAATTTAGAGATACAACATACAACAAAGAATTCGAAACCAAAGTGCGCGGGCCACAGCAAGCTTACTGAAATTTAAAGATTTAATTTGGAGAAAATTATTAATTAGCCTATATGCAGCCAGCCTTATATATTTTAGTGACTTCATTTAGGTGGCGTTTGGATCTGACGAAGTAATTGAGAGAGATTTGAAATGATTTTATTATATTGGCATTGATTTGAAATCTGTCGTCAATTGGATTTGCCCATATAAACCAATGGATTTGAAATTCTTAACTTCAAACACATCAATCCAAATATAACATTAATTATAAACATGTACGAATGGTGAATTCGATTTGAAATATAGATGTCCTACCCAAATTTAGAAATATGTAAATATAGGGAAATTTGGAGGTCTAAAATCTAATTTTTTTTCAAAAAAGTTATATCCACTATTAATAAAATATGGTTTTAATTTTAATTATTAACGATTTAATGATAAAGTATTTTTATTATTTTATATTTATCGTAGAAAAGGTCATCCATAAACTATATAATTGTTATTGTAGGCTTCGAGGTAACCGGTATCACACGGTTTCCAAATTATGTTTTTCTTCGTCTCTATTTGTTTATATTTGTTTGGTGGATATTATACTTTTAGAGTGGTTATCATGTGAGACCTACTCACGGATCTTAATCTGTGAGACGGGTCAATCCTACCGATATTCACAATAAAAAAATAATAATTTTACCATAAAAAGTAATATGTTTTCATAGATAACCCAAATAAAAGATCTGTCTCACAAATATGACTCGTGAGATCGTCTCACACAAATTTTTGCCAAACATTTAATATTTCATTGATTAATTCGTGTTTCTTCTTGGTTTACTAGAAGTAGAGAACTAGTCGAGTCATTAAAATATTTTTTATATCAAATAAATTTTTAAAATTTTAATGCGTCAATATACAATAAATCAAAAGGTAAATATTGAAGTATTACTTTGGCAGCATATATCTCTGGCATCTATTGAAATGAATGAAGTTACACAACAAAAAATCACATTAAATAAAAAGTTACAAATTTAACAATAAACCAAATACAACCTATGACTGTTAAAATACACTAAAACATCAAAAATAACCAATTAATTTTATTAGTACACAACTCCACAGCATATATCTAATCCTCAGATACGTAAAAAGAAATAGAACCAAACAATTAATTGCACACAAAATATGTGCATAAACAAACAAGAATACAAATGCCACAACTGCATAGACACCAATAAATTAAAATAACATACTCCATCCAAACATATTTACATCATGATCAGGCCGGTGATCATGGACGCGAAAACAACGAAAAGCGCAGCATAGCTCGTTCTAACCGGGGCTGAGCTTGGTGGCGGAGGCGGGGTAAGTTCCGAAGTCGGGGGAGGAGTAGATGGTGTTCCGGGGAACGTGCCTGGAGTTGGTGCTGGTGGACTGACCATGCTTCCAGGAGCTGGTGCTGGTGCTGGAGGGGTGGCTCTGCCGCCCGGTGCGGGAGACGGGCTTGACGTCGGTGGTGCCACTATCGGTGTAGGTGACGGGGTGGTGCTAGGAGGCATTGGTGGTGAAGCTGGAGCGGGGCTAGGACTAATTTTAGAGGCAGTGACATTGATAGCTAGTTTTTGTCCAAGCGAACAATGCTGGCCGAATGTGCAAATGTAGTAGTCCGCATCAGCCGTGTTGAGGGTTAAGCTTGCAGGCCCGACTGTGGCTAAGAAAAGGGGCCTCGTGGAGCTGCATCCATCATATGCCGACTTTGTTACTCTGGCCACGTCATGCTCTCCGGTGGTGAAGTTGAATACTGAAAGCAAAGGCAACCATATCAACTCAATTGTCATCAAAACACCATTCTTTGATTTTGATCTAATGATGCCAAAGTAAATCAAAAATTTTAAGGGCATAAGTATTAACCTAAAAATCTGCTACTAGTACTGCTTAATGATGTTCAATGCTCCATTTTGTGGTAGATTTTGTGTCACGGAAGATATACATGGTATAATAATTCTCGTAGGACGATGAAAATTAAGGAACAATTATGTTGTATGTATCGATTTTGAATGAAACGTAAGTACAACGTGGAACAGAGGATTTCATTCTGCAGATACTCGAGACAGAACCAAACATAACCATGTCTTCCATCAATTTAAAACTCTGCTATGGACTCTTACGTACTGTAGAATAATTCACATATATTATTTTTTGTCTGGATAATTTTTGTGACTTTTTAAGATTAAGCACGAGATTAAGCAAACCAACTTGTGAAGGAAAAAAAAAATCAAACCCCAGAAATTTCAATGAATCCTTTCACGTAATGAAATAATACACACACATTACCAAGAACGTCCCCGACTGTGAAAACATGCTGAGAAGCATAGTTGGCATACGTCGTGCCGCCGTCCTGCGGAATACCCCATCCGAAGCCGTCACCGACGACATAGGTGGCTGCGGCCGCGTACCCCACCAGCTCCGCCGCCAGCAAAATTGCAAAAACAGCCGTCCAATTGAACGCCATTCTCTCTGGTGTGTTCTAAAGTCGCCCCTGGATTCGAGATATCTGGCTGAAACAGGTTGAATTCCGATTTGGGTAGGGGCTATAAAGCGATCAAATCTATGAATCTACGGGGTAGCCTTTGAACCATGTTAGATGATTGTTGCAGTCTTAGTGGAGTCGCTATTTACAGCGCTACTGGCTGGTTGATATCATCGTGTAGTTATTACATAGGTTAGGGTGACCACAATAATAGCAATTTGCAACTTGAACTATTCAAACATTCAAATTTATCTCTAAATTTTTAATTGAAACCGCCATAGAGTTAATATCACTATTAAAAATGATAAAATTATATCAACGTAAGTTAATGAAATAAATGATCGTTTGACCAATAATAACAAGAAATATCACTCTTATTGATACATTTATTATGGTGAGCTTATTATACAAAATTTTTCAGTATCATTTACATGATTAACGTAATTTACACGATAATATATTAGACCAAAAGTTTACTCTTTATACACGGAATAGTAAAAGTCTAATCTCATGCTTCTATAATTTACGAGTACATGTTTTTTTAAAAAAAGGCATTGCATTAAAAAATAATTTCAGCTGGTAAGAGGGCCTAAACCCTATCTATACCGACGTACAAAATAATTTTTTGAAATTTTATGAAATCTAGTAACTTATACACATTATTACTATAGCTTGACTTTTCAAGTCAGCTTCTCTTTCTGTTTTTCACCAAATCTTGATTTAAGATGAAATCTTTGGTCGATCTAATATTTTCTTATATACTTCAGACTTATAAAATAATTTTAAAAATTAGGAAAGGGTTTTCATTTAACAATGATGCATTATTTCGTATTAATATTTGTGAAAATGTTATTTCTACGTTTGCCCACGTGCGCACCGAACAAATTACACCAGCAAATTATCACTATCTTTGTATTTTTTTTAAGTAAAATAAAAATTAGGCTATTTTAATGCCCAATCCTTTCATGTTCTCAGCCATGAACCAAGTATACTGTATACATAGATGTGTGTTTATCGCATAATTGTCAACTACTCGTATGCGATAGAACTTGGTATATATCATCCATTGAAGCGTAAGGTTGTATGTCGTTTACCCAGAATTTGGATATGTGCGAGGAGTCGGGCGAGGACAATTTTGCACCGAATCGAGATATATACAAGACATGCACACTTGTCATATTCTACATCACTCCTTTATTATTATTATTTTGTTAATGTTTTCCCCATTTTTGTTTTTAAAATAATCAATACAATAAGTACGTATATATATCAACCACATAAACTGATTTTAACTATTTCTTACAATCCAATATGGATAGAAGCTAGATATTCAATTAGGGAATCGGGCTATAATTATCTAAAAACAATTTAAGTTAAAAGCTAAATATGATTTGAGCCACAGTTTTAATCGTATGTTACCTAGTCAAATCTTATCAATTTCATAAAATAAAATAAAAAAATCGACGAGTGCGGTACTTACAGATGTGTTGAATTGAGAAGTTTAGTTGTATAAGCTCTCCAAGAAGTCCACTTTACCATATCATTGGCTTACAATCAATGAAACAAGGGAATTGTCAGAGCATGAAAAGAGATTCCTTGTGATATAATTCATCGTCTGCCCCATTCTAGGAACATGTTGCTTATATAATTTTGTTTATAAGCATGGATGACAATGTGTTGAGTCAATTTGAGTAAAAAAATATTATTCCATGTCAGGTTCGTATCATATTTTTCTCTCACACATACAAGAAAATGGAGATCACCAAAAAATCGCATAAAATATTGAAGCCTTTAATCGAGTCGAGAAAGTGAAAAAACAATGGATCTCAACTCGAGTACCTATACACGATAGACCTCCACAAAGAGCAGAACTCGTTCCACAAACTTCATCCCGGTGAACGTAAACAGCCACCGGGAAGTAGGAACTTGAACTTCTTGGAATTTTCAATCAAATATGCAGGAATATGAACTGCTGAAGCCGACCTGGGAATTGAACCCATTTTCTTGATCAAGTCCTTGAAAGAATACTCCTCAGGCAACATATCGAACAAATCATCTCCCCGGCATATGAGTTCCTGAATTCTTGAATGTTTCAAAAATTCATTTCGCCTCACCCTGTCTGCATGACTGTATGCTGTCATTTTAAATACAAATTCTCTAAGATACCGAAAGCAAAAGCTACAATGCCACCCTGCATCAGAGAGAATGACATCAGTCTGGCGAGAATGACGGTATTGGGTATGTTGGTTGTATATGTGGATGGTAGCACGCCAGCTGCTATAGTCGACTGGGAACTCGAAGGAATACATATAATTCTTCATTTCAAGATGAAGCACAGAAGGAGCCCCATCACACCATTTCAGTAGTTTCACAGTATGGGGACTCGGGATTTCATCGGTGTCTGATATGATGAGTAGGTCACCAACTTCTATACCAGCCCGACGAAGCAGCCCATTCATGGCTATACGATGTTCTGCTTCGAGTTTGAATGGGTCTTCATGTGACCCGTATGACGCAATCCGACCCGGGAATACCCCATGGACTATTTTTTCTTCGGCAAAAGCAAATCTGTTCCGATTTGTAGCGAAGTAGAGAGGCTTCAGAATACCTGTGAAAGTAGTATTGGCTTCCAGAATCACGAATTTATTAACATATGGATAGAGTTCGTTCCACCGAATCTCAAGCATGTCCAGTTCATTGCTAAATATAATTCCATCAAAAACTCTGCGTGGCTCTGATCTTAAGGACCAACCATGGAGATGACAAAGGTTTCCCATAGAAATGTTCTCGGCATAATAATGTGGTAAGTGCTCGAATGGAGGAGGAGGATTGTCCCATATCGGGCGGAAAAAATATGAGATCTTCTGACCGTAGGTAAAAATTCCAATGACACAAATTGGTCCAAGTATCAAGATCAGAATGAAAATGAACTTTCGAGGAGTGCGTCTGGAGGAGATACGGTGAGATCTTGGGGCCATGCTACAGGAGACATTTATCAGGATTAATTGCTAACACAGAATCATGGTTCCACAAATCATGCCCTGCATATCAATTTCGGAATATTTTAAGAAGGATAAAGGACAAGTAACAGATAAAAAACCTAGTAGAATCTGATAATCTGGCCAGATGTTCATAAAATCAAAAGTCCAAAGAGCAACTGCAAATACTTTTCACGGAAGTTGAAATTAGAGCCAAATTCCCAGAAAAAAATAAGACAGTCAACTACATTAAACATACAGGATGGCCATCGTTCAGTTAAGGCAAATCACATTTTCAGCACCTATTGTAAGAACATTTTCATAGCAGTGTGCAAAATTACCAATAGATTACTGGAACCTCAGAAATAAAATAAAATAAAACTCCAAACTATATGAAGGCTTTCAATTGTGCTCCTCTCAAGGTCCAAATAAATTTGAGATTTGGCCCAACAACGTACAAAGATTTCTACAAGCGTATCTCTATAGTTGAATGAGATTTCCTTCAGAGAACAACGGTTGACAACAAGTGAGAGTGTGATCCCTCGACTCAGTGCCATTCAATTAACCAGAATAATTTATCAAGTAACTACTGTGGCTCAGCTACTGATGTCTCTGACTCTTTTCCACCACCAAACTCCATCAGCGAGATACAGAACTTTAAAATTGTCATCACGTCAAAAAACCAGTACATAAACCCTTTACTTTTCATATGGTATGAAGATAACATCCTAAGTAATCATCTAAAAATGTCATAAATACCTCTCAGTTTATTGAGACCGTGAAATTTATATTGTTTTCAACAAAAACTCCAGACTTAGTGAGGTAAATGTACAAGTATCACATAAAGAAATTTCACGTGTTTTTGTATTTCTACTGGGAAGGGATAATTCATGCAAAGCAGAATCTATACATCAACTTAAAAGAAGCCAAATTATGTATCATCAGAATGATATAGAACACTAATAAAAGTAGATGGTTAAAACACAGAACTAACTGCAACCATCATATGATAAATTGTCATTAATCACTCATGTTATTAACAAAAATACTTGGGGCCAACCAAGTTGAACAATTTATATATCATAGAAGTTCGATGTACATGACTTAGAAACAAGGCTTCAACAGTGAAAAGATTGCAAAAATGCTGCCTGCAGTTTAACAATTGTATTGCTGGATTCAGGAAACTTGTCATGCATTTTAAATTAATCTCTTTTAACTAATGACTCTAAGAACGCATACAAAGTTTAAGTTTCATGCAAAAACAATTTTAGGCATGCTCTGCATTGATGTCCATTATTTTCCTTCGGATTAAAGAATTTAATACATTTTTTAAAATGATACTTGAAATGACACTTCCTTCCAAATATGGAAGGTTATTCATACTTATCACTTTTCACTAGTTTAAACATGGGATTACTTCCTAAATAACGCAATCCGTCATTTATCCACATAATACCGCATTCCATATCTACTAGCTGAAGGAGAACAAAACGCCAACCTTAAGCGATTAATACTCAACCTCAAAACATAATCAAAATCCAACTTAATCTATCTGCAATTAAATACACACCCACACAAAACAAAAAAGAAAAGATTTTAACCGTAGGATTCGAACAATCAACGCCATTAATAAACAGAAGAAAACAAAACTGCGTAACAGAATGACGAGGAAAAAAAAGTCAACGAGTATCTCCAATTAGGTAAGGAATGATAATTCCCCAAAATTCGCACACAAAATTCAATAAATCCATTTAGGCTTTGACCACTTTCACATACCTTTCATCGTTGAAATTCCATGTATCGTCGTACGTATTTGGAAAATGCCAGAACTGTTGCGATATTATTATACGTATAGAGAGTGTATGCAGGAAAAAGGGGAACTATGAATAGCTGAGAGAGAAATGAAATATCATTTAATAACAATTTCATAATTGTTGCTTTCTCCGCACAAGCAGTTAATTATAGCTCTGGAAATTTTTATAATCAATAAATATTTATATGAAATAAATATAATTAAGTAATTTTTTTGGTCTGAATAGTTTTGGAAGTTTTTTTTTTTTAAGTCGAAATGAATTTGTCCTTATTCGAGTTTTGATATTCTTGAGACATTGGTATCACATTAACTATAAATAATTGAGAATAGTTTTTGAGGTTTTATTTTTAATAATCTCTTTTTTATGCAATGTATGTTATTTTTTGATACTTAGCTTATCATCCCCGTCTATTAGCATGGTTGAGATATGTCGGCAACAAATTTATATCAAGGTTTTTAATTTTCCAATTAAAATCAAGATCTAGCTAGCTTTGGGGTAGATGTTTGGTATCATAGTGTTTGTGCTCGATTGATGACATTCTATGAAAATATAATATTTCTTCAGTATACTTTTGGGATACACAGTACTTTGGAGGAGTATAATTAGCATGAGAAAGGTTCAGCAGTGTAAAAATTAAAGCCACCAAGATAAACAACATAAAAACTCAATAAAATGACTGAAAACTGGAAAAAAAAAAAAAAACAAATTTTTAAAAAGAAGACAAAAAAATACTTTAAAAATCACTATGCCAACAATACCATTCATGGTAATAATAATCATGTTTAAATTAAGAGTAAATCTCTTGTGAGACAGTGTCACGGATCTTTATCTGTGAGACGGGTCAACCCTACCGATATTCACAATAAAAAGTAATACTCTTAGCATAAAAAGTAATATTTTTTCATGGATGACCCAAATAAGATATGTATCACAAAATACAACTCGTGAGACCGTCTCACACAAGTTTTTGTCTTAAATTAAATATGCTTCTATTGAAGGAAAGTAATTCTATCGATATCATGTTCATTCTGGAATTTCAAATTGAAAATTACGTTTAATAATATTTCAAACGATAAGTACATCGTAAAATGTAAACATCGACCCTTGCAAAATTACGTGTAAACAGAAATAGATTCGAAAATATTTCACTTTTTCGTAATTTTCTAAATAAAAATTCTTGATAATTAAATAATAAAAAAACTTCTACGCCAAAACAAGTCGATTCAAGAACCGATTAGCTCTAGTTCCACAATAGCTTAGACCGAAACAAGTCGATTCTAGAGAATCGTGGTCAGACCCATCAGGTCCACAAACTTCCGATGAGCCAAATCCAGATAGCAGAAAGCGATGATATATGAACTTATTATGGCCAATGTTTGACTTTAGAACAAAATTTATCGAGTCGAAATAAGTAAAGACGAATTCAGTTCCAGTAAGAAACTCAAATACTAAATTACACGAATGCCAAAATATCAACCACAAATGTATTCACATGATTGAGTAGTACATTTACAAAGCATCTACAGTATATCATCGTCTGGTTGAGGATATATCGAAGCATCCTCAAGCGGCAGAGAAGGTGGAGTTCCAGGTGGGATAGAAGCCGCACCATTCTCACCAGCATGTATGCACAAGGCTTCAGCGTCCCTAAGGGTTGTATCGAGGTCAATGCGATCACTCAGCTCATTGATGAATTTTAGGAGTGTATCGAAATCCATTTGTTCTCCCATTATTATAGCTCGGTGTCTTTTGAGGATCGCGACACAAACATATAGGTGAAGATGCTCATTTGGATAATGGGTCCATAGTACCTCCCACAGACGCATTGTCTTCTCATATTCAAATTCCCTGCAAATATTAGTCACCCACTTAATAATCAGAATCGAATACCCAGCCACACTATGATGTCGTTAATGCGCTGCACTATATGGATTGTGAAAAATTGTAGATTAAGGTTGCTTCAATCTGGTGTATCCAAAACTTTAACTTTCTCTTTATTAGTTTCTCTCTCCTTAGATGCATGGATAACACTAAGATCCAGTGTTCTAAAAAACGGTATGCGGTAGACAGGCGGCCGCTCACCATCTAGCGCCAAGGCGACTAGGCGGCCGCCTAGAACACTACTAAGATCTCTCGCAATGGAGTCCAAAATGAAATTTAGGTACTTAACTGAAAGGAGAAAAAAAAAATAGCAGTGACGAAAGTAACCATAACCATGGAAAAAATTGAAGAATCCGAGAAAGTAAACACAAAGGTTTAAATGTTCAGGATTTTATCCGGGGTACTTGAGAAAATTTCATGAGATAAAACAAAAACATTAAATAGATAAGATTCAAAGCAGCAGTAGCACTTGCCTCTTAAACTGTATAAGAATCCAGCGAAAACAGAAGAAATAGTTCAAGCAATCATTCTGCGCAAAATAGTTATGCAATGGGCTGTCCAACAACTCGACCAGCTGCATGAAATAGAATTTCATTTTACTCACTAATCGAAAAGAAGAGCCAATTTATTGGCCATAGCGCCAGAACTAAACTAAAAACATTGAACAAATATCTGGAAACATAAGAAGCGAAGTGAGGCAAATATAAATACTAGATCAAAATCCATAACTCAAACTCTTTAAGTAAATGTTCGACCATTCCTTCAAACAAATATTATATAACTAGAAACCTCTCTATTTAGTAGGTGGACACGTTTGCATAGATTCGTCAACAAAATTGAAGTTTTCCCCC
This sequence comes from Primulina eburnea, assembly GCF_022965805.1. NCBI lineage: Eukaryota > Viridiplantae > Streptophyta > Magnoliopsida > Lamiales > Gesneriaceae > Primulina > Primulina eburnea. The sequence continues at coordinate 7,852,941 of NC_133103.1, forward strand.
CGAGAAAAATTTGTTCAACTCGCTCAAAAAAAAATTAAAATTTGCAGCTTCTGCATAAAACAGTTTTAAGTAGAAAATCTCATCCGAGCACAAAATATGTCGAGAAGAAAGAAAACTGAGGAAAAACAAGGCAACCATAGTTCAAGTCTAGGCATCTGTCCTGTTGATCAAGATCATATTCCTAAACAATCAGATGGCACTAGATTTACAAAAATAGCCAGATATAGCTCTGAGACTCCTATCAAAGCTACATCTCATGAAACAAACTAAGTTTACAGATCTCGATTCAACAAACTAAATCCACAAAGACGTAGAGAAACATTTATTAAAAGAGAGAGAAAGGACCTTTGATAATGCAAAAAGTTGAGAATGCATCCCACTTTGGTCGCGATTGAAATTTGGTCCAAGGCGTTCCATAAGAGAAACAAAGCACCAAAAGGACTCGGATTCATCACCCATGACAAACAAGATTGGGGATAGAAGATCACTCATGCCCTGAAAGTCAAACAAAAAGCTTTAGAAGCAGCAAATCGGCGTAACAACAATGATGATCATGAATAGATTTCTCAAGCCCTTGTCCGCTTAACGATAAAAAGACAAGCCGATTACCTGGCAATAGCCAAGATCAAAGTTGTAAAACGAGTAGGTCAGCAGAATGTCACGCAAGAGATACACATTTGAATTTTCATCGCCATCATAGAATGAGAGTGACCTATCAGTTCTCACCTTCAAGTAGAAAATAAAACAAATTATTAATAGTGGTGCATCCTGCAACGTCATGATATATAGTATATATACACACAACACACACATACACAAGCCAAGAAAAATGTGTGCCAGTAGAGTGTACCACATCCTTGTCGATAAGGCCTTTCCTCTCCCTGAATTTTGTAAATCTTTTTGCCTGCTCCGGTGAAATGCTCTAAGAAAAGAAAACATGACCCTGTTAAGCTAGGTCATTAAATTAAAATAGCAAACTGTTAAAATGTGACATAACACCAAAATTGAGATCTTAAAGAATACCATTGACATGTTGCATATACATTGCTAATTATATCAACATCAAGTTAATACTTTGTAAATCAAAGTTTAATGCATTAAATCATTGTTAGAGCTAGTGGCATTTTGTAAAATTAATAAAACATAAAGAGATCAATTAATATTTTATGTTATGATTTTTTTTAATCTCTATCTAATTCACATGGATTTTGTAGTTACCATTAAAAAGGAGGGGGCGCAACAAAAAGAGACCAAGACAGTTAGAAACATTCCTCAAATAAGCCGCCAGTGCATCCTTCCCAGTCTCAGTCATTACATCCATCTTCAGTTTTAGACTTATAGAATCATGCCTCTTGGGCATTTTCACATCACATTAGATATGTTATTCTATTGGACCCTCAGCTATGATAAAGCAAAATGAGCCTTCCAATCTCAATGGCCCACCCTAGATCACTCTTTCCCATCTTGACTCCAAATTTCAGAAGTAATCAGTTTAAACAAATGCCACAAACAATAAGATAAAAATGTTGAAGATATCAGGCCATAAATAAATTACTATCAACATTGAAGGAGTGCGGGTCAAGAGATGGATAAGAGAAAATGGTATATCTATCATTGATAGACATTTCATCAGAAAGTTCCAATGCGATCCAAAAATGGCCAAGTAATGTGAATATGTCACTTCATATAAAAAAAATTATGTGCTAAATAATCTCAAATAAGTATCTAAAGAACCAAACTCTGAGGCTCACTAGACAGTGTTCAAGTGATGATGTAAAAGAAAAGAAAAGGTCAATAGTTCCCGTAAACAATAAACAGCAGTATAATTAAGAAAAAATCACGGGGAAAAAAGGCAACAAATGCTGATATAAACAACTTACCTGCCACTGTTTTTTAATTGTTTCATATTCCGTCTTCTTTATTGATGTGAGGTATTCCCTCTCTGCATACGTGGAATCATATGAATAGTATCCTAATAAAAATGTCCAAACCTGCAAATGATAATAAAATTCACATCATTCACAAAAGGAAACAACACTATAATTCAAAACACAAAATGAAGCAATCATGTATGTCTTTTTCAATGCACGAACCTCCTTCCGCATATTGTGCTCAACTCCCCCGTAGAAGATTCTCTTCCTAAGTGCTTGTGAATCCATTACTCGCCCTTCTGAATCCAAGAATGTAGTCCACTGCAAGTACATATTTTTTATTCAATTATAGATGGCAATACATTATCAGAAATTTCTAGTTACGAAAATCAAAATAACTGACTCTGGCTGTCCAAGTCATTGAAAAAAAGGAATATAACAGACATAATATGTATATCCAATAGAAAATCAAGTGAAAATAGGATACGACTAATGCGCGATCAATAAGTCTGTTCTTTCTTTGTTTCATCTTGTTGGAGCCAGCTTTGACACATTGATATCACTCAAAAACATGGTATATAATGTGAGACTACAACATTAAAAGCCCATTGTTACAGTTTACGGCCGTGTTATCAAGAAACATGCGATCTGGCAGAATGATGAAAGGCAGAAAAAAGGCAGAAATGAGATTCTGTAACTCTGTAGAAATATCTTTAATTAACAAATTGTTTACCAATACTAATTGTAAATCTGTACAATAAGGTGGTGGATTACATACCAGAAAACACACAGTTCAGATTTCTGAGAAGCTTACATCATATAGGATTAAAAAGAACGGATCTTTAGCCAAGTGGTTAATTATTTCATCTCATCCAGGTGATTTTTGTCCCCGTAAATGCATCATTTATTTGGTACTCAGTATTTTTAGAGTTTTTAGGCACTGATTACTTGGCAATTAAATTAGAGTGCTTACACAATAAGCTTACATGAAAATACATATTTGAAAAATACTTGGACTGTAAATATGTTCATATTTTGATTGCATGAGTACCTATATTAATGAATCAGAGTTATCCGATATGATATAATCCAATTAACTCAATCAGGACAAAAAATCCAATAAACCCGATATACGCACATCTCTACCGACACATGCACTATAACAAATAGCACAAAATGCATGCAACTTCAGTTTTTATTCTGAACACTAGTATGTACAAGATAACACCATTTTTGGTTCGTGCACAAGAAAGGGAATACAATAAAATACTTGTGTGCTATGTTTTACCAGAGGTTATTCATGTCATTCCTCGACTATTTTGGAAAATCCACTCAATAAAAAAACATCAAAAGGCACAAATGAATTATAAGAGATTATTCACAAACAAAAATAACCGATCGCAGAACTTAGAACCATGCTCATAAGCGAGACCAAAAAATGTCGTGTACCTCTTCATGCCCCAATGGTGGCTGACGTGGTTTCCCCCATGCTAGCGATAATTTATCAAACTGTCAAGAAAAAAATGGTCTAAATAAAAGGGCGAAAGAAAACAAAGACGGTGAATATCAAAGTTATAATAATAGTGACTTGCTTATGGACATTTTAATATTGGAAATACAAACAATTAATTCACTATACTCCCCATTAAGTAAACACTGAACATTCGATGAAGAAAAGGAGAACAATTTAGTTAAAAGATGAGTCATACCAATAAAATAAAGTTGAAAGACATTAACAAAACCAAAAATCCTAATACATACCTCCTTACAAATGCAAGCTCAATTATTACCAAATTGATGGTTGCTTCCTCACAAAATTAATTTCCTAGACAAGGTTATCTGTATGATTGGAACCAAACTGGACATTCTAATTTGATAGCACTAGGCGGTATCTCTGGACAGTTATCTCTGACCCAGAATCAATGATAAAAAAATGTCAGGAAACCATGAAATTTCCAACAGGTAAGTCTTATACAAGCGATCCTCCTTTCCATAATGAAACGCGACTCTATCAAGGGAATATGCATTGACCAAGTCCGAGCCAATAGCTACCTAAGATAGTATGCAAGCTTTATGCAGAATTACTGATTGTCAACGAACTACATTACAAATTCAAGAATCAAACATCATTTATGCCTAATGCCTCCATGGAATCCTCCTAGATATATCTCCAAAAAGGATCATTTAACCAAATAAAGAATTCTACATGGTTACATTGCACTAACTCGGATCCACTAAAGTTCAGTTTCTAGGAAACTATGAAAGAGTGGAACGGATAAATGATGCATTACCTCCAATGGATCAGATGCTACAGGAACTTTTTTGAATTCATTAGATGCTGTGATAAGGTGATGATCTGGAAAAGATTGATCAGGCTTCCTCCCATCATTAATGGAAAAGCCATCAATATGACCATCCCAAAAGAGCTGGGAAGTTGTTTCTCGAGCAAATCTAGTGACAAGGGAGAATTTCTCCAGGACTTGTATTGAAAGGTCCCGAGCGGGATCATGATGTTTCTGCCTTTGTCGACCATTTTGCTGATAACTGTCAACATCATTTTCTTGATGAGCACTTGAGGGAAATTCACTAGCAGCAAGAGCTGGGGATGGGGCATTTGCAACAGAAACAGCCATTGGAAGCTCCAAGGAAGACAGAGTTCGCTGTAAAAGCAAAAGATTGCTATTTATCTATCAGCCTGATTAATGGTAATTGTGTAAGCCATTTTGAGTCATTAACAGGCTGAGACATGTTTGGGGGGCGGGGGGGCGGGGCATTCAACCTACTGTTTTGACTATCACGTTCGGATAAAGAACATATTAGGCATTTCAAAATTCCAATTACCTGGAGAGGATTTTGAAAATCGTTCACCAGAAAAACATTTGCATCTTCTGCTGACCTAGAAATGTATTATCAAATTAGCGTCTATCGACAAGCAAAACTAAAAAAAATGCTTACACATTTTACATCAACCAATATGATGGAGAAATTCTCATTTTTTATTCTGTTTTAGAAAAATAAAATTCACAAATGCAGTAAAATATCTATTTTAACATGGAAAAGTGTAATAATTATATATATCAAATAAATCTCTGTTTTCCATCCAACAAAAATTAATCTTTTTTTTAAGCTTACATAGTAGAGGAAAGATAATTTATATCAACACTTTGCTTCTCATCCTTTCTCCTTGTATTATTTACTTCCATCATTTATCTACGCTGAGATGAACTATAAACTTCTACGTGCAGTCGACAATACAATTTGTATTATTTTCTTCATATAAGAATTTCAACTGCAAATAAAATAATGTATGCAGTTTAATTGAATAGTTAATATAATTATTCGCAAAAAACTGGCAAAACCTCAAAATGACAGTTTTCCCCAATCATTTCCCGCTATCGAGACCTTTTGGTCAACATCAGCTACTGATCTAAAGAAAATCCTGGATAACATAATCCGTATTCCTATAGTAATTAGCCAGCATCCAAAATCAATTCAAATTTTAACTCGATATACCTTATATCTAAACCATTATTACACTGATTATCAACGAGAAATCAAAGATTTGAGTACTAGAAAACTGACAGAGTTACTAGATAAAATTAGCTCCATAGCAAGTTAGATTTTATTATGTGGCTTTTATAACAAAATATATAGAGTGTCATACAGACTTATAGATACCACTCTTCATTCCATTTCTTCACTACTAAGGTATGAACTTCTGTTCATAGCAAGAAGCAAATTGAACATTCCATGGTAAGCTATTGAAATAGAGAAAAAAGCCAGGAATCGCATGCTTTAGGATTCCAATTTCCAGCAGCTCTTGGGAAAATTTCTAACAGGAGCTGTTGTTTATGGAAAATTCCAGAAAGAGCAGTGAATGCAACAGATAAATAAATTATTTTGGTTGTGGTCCTTATGGATAGACGCTACACCCAGAAAACCATTGGTAATGCATATAATGTAGCCATTTGAATGCTTAAGGATAGATAGACATAATTGCTTTTATTATGTTAAAGAAGCTACAGCATACTTACCTCACAAGGACAACGTGCTGCTTAGCAGTTGCTATAAATTCTCTAACTCCTCCATTGTAGAAATAAAGAGGAGGAAAAGCTAGTCCTGAAATTGTTATAGGAGATGAGATATGATGAGTAACAATTAACGTCAAGATGGAAATATATACGATATAAAATAACCCATACGTAAAGTGTTTCAGCGAACAGTACACGATGACATCTATGAAATTTATGGCATTATAAAAACAATATGCCACATATTTACAAAAAACTAAAATGACGATCAATCATAATTTAGAATTACAACACGAGTGAATAGACAATATTAACATCATAAAATTACAAGCATTGATCCAATAGTTAGGATAGACTACATGGATTACCCATCTCCAATGTGCTATTCCCAAAATTATAGTCTGAATTTCCCCAATTCAATAAAGACAAATTAACTTTATCTTAATTATGGCTCGGTCACTTTTGCTCGTGGACAAGCTTTCTATTTCCTGACTTCGTCATAATCATAATAATAACAATTCATAAATGTCTGAAATCGTCATTTAGATGTGCACGCTATCTAAAATGGACGACCATAATCTTCTGTTTAATATCTTCCACACTCAACCTTTTCACAATAATAACCATTTCTGATTTGATCGAATCCACTTTAATTTTTACATTTCTGTAACACTGAATATATCATTTTTCAAGGTCCAATAATCACCATCACATATCATAGCCACGCACAACTGATTTACATGTGTCGGACACAATTCTTAAGAGTTGTATCTTTGATGTTTCTATTTCAAAATTTTAAATCAACGTCTTACTTACCATTCCAAATCAACTATTCAAACACAATTACTACGCAACAACACTTATTCTTCATTTATATAATAACTTTTCTCAAAATCCTTGAGTTGAAAAATAGACAGAAGCCATGTGCCAGAATCTGTGCTCAAAAAGTACCATTACACAATAATAAATAGAAGCAATACCTGATGACATAACTACTATAACATACTGCCAGCCCAGGGTCGGAGTATGTCTACGTATGGAGCGAATATCTGAAAATGGCACAGCCCTGATAGTATAGAGATTCTTATCTGCACATCATATCATAATTAAACTAAAGTAACCAATTTCAGTAAATGTGTGTGCTGTGCCGTGTTACATAATTCACATTAACCGAGGCCCGACCTTTCTCTGACAACCTAGAGCTCGAGCTGTGACCTTTGTAAGGAATCCATGTCTACAGAGGAATTAAAAGATCATTTCAAAGTCTAAAGCACAATGAAGTAGCTCATCAAGAAAGCTCGCCCATAAAAGCCATCACAACAGTCAAACAATCCTAAATTCCAAGAAGTAAACACTCCTCATCCAACATAGATAGAAAAACGCAATACCATGAAAAGAGAGTTCCCTTGCTTGATCAACTTCAACCGGCCGCTGATTCTCTCGGAAGCATATTGCGTGGGATGAATTGCCACGTTATCCTTTGTATATACAATCTCCGCACCATCCAAGTCACTAGATGAGCTTCGTTTGCCGCTACCACTCCGGTTCACGACACCAGAACCCTAATCACAAAAACAGAGTACAAACGAATATCGTGAAATTCCTGCATACAATTAAGCGATCCATATCTCAAATGGACAAAGAGTCTGATCCTGATCCAATTCAAGTCCTACGTCAGTCGCCAAACCTTCCATTACTACAACAATCATGCACCATCAAACAAAAAATGAGCAAACGACGCCTAGGTAAATTAATTACCTGTTGAATCGATGCAGCATAGTCTGCATCATCTGACAAATCATGGACTTCCGTTTCGTGCATCGCCACTAATGTATCTGTGTGAGATGGGGGAGACATTGAATATATGGTTGATTTACTTGTAGGCGAAGGAAGAAAAAGAGGAACGAGGGGGCGCGGGGTGTTTCTAGTTTCACGGCCACGCGCTGGAAGGGTTGATTCCGTCCCACGTATATAGGGGCAAGCGCTCAAATTTGCTCCAAAGGTGAAATCGCTCATCTTAGGCGTCCCTTACCTCCCGGCTTGATAGGAATGTGAGAGGAGATGCCAATCAGCAGCAGTTAGACCTTATGCTACACCGCGCACAAGGAGCTCCTCCTCATTGGAGGAAATTTAACTCCCACACTGCCACAGCGAGGGCGCAAGCGCTCAAAATTTAATCATATATACGTACGTGAGGTTTATTAATGTTTTTAAATCATATATATATAATAACGAGATTTAGATAATTTTTAAAATTGTTTGAATAACATCTTGTTTATAAGTATTTATTAATCTAAATATATCAAAAAACAATAAATAAAAATATATGATGACGATAAATCAAATATATTCATTTACACAAAAACTCTTGTGAGACGATCTCACAGATTTCGTTTGTCGAATATCTTATTTGTGTCATCCATAAAAAAGTAATACTTTTTATGCTAAGAGTATTATTTTTTATTGTGAATATCGGTAGGGTTGACCCGTCTCACAGATAAAGATTCGTGAGACCGTCTCACAAGAGACCTACTCATTTATTTATTTATATAACATTTTTCAATCCGCGTGATTATAATATTACGACTGCTCTATCAAATTAACAAAGATATTTTTCATCCAAATATTATTAACAATGGAAAAACAATAAAAATAAAATTAATAGAATAATGAATATTACTAAAACCAAAATCACAATATATTTAAATGAAGTGCATATAGCGATTGTCAAATAAAATTCTCTTAATTAACTAAATTATCATAATTATGTTAAAATAAAACCCCTAAATTGTTGTTAAGTTAAATATCAATTTTTTTTTTGTTAATTTTTAACTCCTTGAAAATTTTGTTTAACTTTCTCTTTTTTAGAATAGATATTATATATAGTTAATTTATATCAGAATAAATCATATAAAAATTAATATTGATGATTAATAAATTCATGTTAAATAAAATTTTAAAATAATATCAATAAAATAAATATGTGTAGTAAAACACATATACGTAACATTCAATTTAAAAATATCATATATAAAAATTTTAATTTGTAACAAATGATAATAAATTAGCACTATAATTCATATTTATTATAAGGATTATCTTAATTAAAAAAATTATAAGGATTATCTCATAAATTTAATATAAAAGTATAAAGTGATTTTCATTCTTTTTAATTTCTCATTAATTTTTTTTCTATGAATAAAGTTGAAATAACTCAAAATAATCAAATTATATTGCAAATAAAATATTAGAAAAATTAACAAAAGAACACATAGAATTTGCATGCTCTCAATATCCATTTTCATTGGGAAAAACCATAAGAAAATGACATTTTCTCGCATGGTTTTGATAACACCTGTAGAAAAGTTTAAGCTGAAGATATATATCGAGACATTAATTAAATATCACAATTTATTAAATTAAAAATATAAAAAAATATCATACTAATGTATTTGTAATATTTTTCGTCAATTCAACTAAAATAATGAAATAAAGTTATTATAATTTTCCATCTCAATCATTAAATCAGAAAATTAAAAATTCTGCTAAATAAATATATGAAACATTAATTAAGTAATGGTATGTAAAAATGTAACTAAGAAAATTCACAAATCAAAATCAGATATTTCTAGGTATATAGATTTGCTAACTTTTAATCCCTTGCGGATTTTGTTTAACTATCTCTGTTTTTTTTAGAATACATATTATAGATATCGATGATTAATATTTCATGGTAAATAAATTTTTTAAATAATATAAATCAAATAAATATGTGTAGTAAAACACATATATAAATAAAATAATAACTTAATTAAGTAATGGTGTAGAATTTGTATGCTCTCAATTATATCCATTTTCATTGGGAAAAACCCATAAGAAAATGACATTTTCTCGCATGGTTTTTATAACACATGTAGAAAAGTGTAAGCTTGAGATATATATTGAGACATTAATTAAATACCACAATTTATTAAATTAAAAATATAAAAAAGTATAATACTAATGTATTTGTAATATTTTTCGTCAATTCAACTAAAATAATGAAATAAAGTTATTCTAATTTTCCATCTCAATCATTAAATCAGAAAATTAAAAATTCTCCTAAATAAATATATGAAACATTAATTAAGTAATGGTGTGTAAAAATGTAACTAAGAAAATTCACAAATCAAATCAGATATTTCTAAGTATATAGATTTGCTAACTTTTAATCCCTTGCGGATTTTGTTTAACTATCTCTGTTTTTTTTTAGAATACATATTATAGATATTGATGATTACTATTTCATGGTAAATAAATTTTTTAAATAATATAAATCAAATAAATATGTGTAGTAAAACACATATATAAATAAAATAATAATTTAATTAAGTAATGGTGAGTGAAATGGTAACTTATAAGTAAATTAACAATTCAAACTCATATTTTATCTAAATAAATAAATAAATAAATAAAACATTCATGAAGTAATGTGATTGGTGAGAGAAAAGATAACTAAGTAAATTCACAATTCAAACTCAAATATTTATAGTTAGTATATTAGTATAGATAAATAAATAAATAAATAAATAAAACATTATTCAAACTCATATATTTATAGTTAGTATTAGTATAGATAAATAAATAAATAAAGTATTAATGAAGTAATGGTGAGTGAAATGATAGTTAAGTAAAACATTAATGAAAGGAAACTCAAATATTTATAGTTATAGTATATTAGTATAGATAAATAAATAAATAAATAAATTATTCGAACTCATATATTTATAGTTAGTATTAGTATAGATAAATAAATAAATAATAAATAAAGTATTAATGAAGTAATGGTGAGTGAAATGATAGTTAAGTAAAACATTAATGAAAGGATAACTAAGTAAATTCACAATTCAAACTCCTATATTTATAGTTAGATAAATAAATAAATAAATAAATTATTTGAACTCATATATTTATAGTTAGTATTAGTATAGATAAATAAATAAATAATAAATAAAGTATTAATGAAGTAATGGTGAGTGAAATGATAGTTAAGTAAAACATTAATGAAAGGATAACTAAGTAAATTCACAATTCAAACTCCTATATTTATAGTTAGTATTTATAGTTATAGTATATTAGTATAGATAAATAAATAAATAAATAAATTATTCGAACTCATATATTTATAGTTAGTATTAGTATAGATAAATAAATAAATAATAAATAAAGTATTAATGAAGTAATGGTGAGTGAAATGATAGTTAAGTAAAACATTAATGAAAGGATAACTAAGTAAATTCACAATTCAAACTCCTATATTTATAGTTAGATAAATAAATAAATAAATAAATTATTCGAACTCATATATTTATAGTTAGTATTAGTATAGATAAATAAATAAATAATAAATAAAGTATTAATGAAGTAATGGTGAGTGAAATGATAGTTAAGTAAAACATTAATGAAAGGATAACTAAGTAAATTCACAATTCAAACTCCTATATTTATAGTTAGTATAGATATTAGTATAGATAAATAATAAATAAAGTATTAATGAAGTAATGGTGAGTGAAATGATAGTTAAGTAAAACATTAATGAAAGGAAACTCAAATATTTATAGTTATAGTATATTAGTATAGATAAATAAATAAATAAATAAATTATTCGAACTCATGTATTTATAGTTAGTATTAGTATAGATAAATAAATAAATAATAAATAAAGTATTAATGAAGTAATGGTGAGTGAAATGATAGTTAAGTAAAACATTAATGAAAGGATAACTAAGTAAATTCACAATTCAAACTCCTATATTTATAGTTAGTATATATATATATATATATATATATATATATATATATATATATATATATATATATATATATATATATATATATATATATGAATCTTGTCCATCCAAATTATGTGGGAACAGTGACTCCACATTTAATATCGAACCTACCCGCTCGAAGATAGTGATCATAATTGCTAATTTTTGTATACAAGCTGATTTAAATAGATATTTGTTTTTTTATTTATTGTTGACATAATATTCATATGTTTGGATTGAGATATTTGAAACATAAACTTAAGCATAATTTGATATAAAATGTATTTGATTTAAGATGTTGAGAAATTTAAAATCGAAAAATTTGAATTTGATCGTCTTAAATTCGTTTATCAAAACAAAACATTCACGCTATTTTGGTGTATATGATATATCTAAATGATAAATTAATTATCTCATGTTCTTGTTTTTCATCGGGCGCACAAAATAGCTGGTGAGACAAATGTAGACTTGGGGTGAAAACTTAACATTATCCTCTCGAGGATTTGTCAATCAAGCTTGCTGTTAAAGAAAACCATTTTCCAAAAATCTCCTCCAACTTTTTCCTATGATTTCAGCGGTCCTTCTCTGAATGAAGCTCATATATGTTGAAGTTTGCGATTTCTTGAAAATGTTGCAAGATCCAACGAATATTGGTTCAATTGACTTGTAAGAAATGGACATAAATTTCTCCATTGTGGCTTATTATGGTTGTTTTGAGAGTACACACACAATATCTAGCTAGCTTAATCCTTATCATTTAAATTTTTTCATGATAACTCAATAGTTTATACTATTCAAACTTATAATTTTGCTTAGCAGTAATATCGATATTATATTATCTATATATATATAAAAGCAGAGTTGTCTGCTATTTTTGGCAAATTCCCGCCCAAAATTGCCTTCTAAATATGGAAAATATCGAGAAATGTGGTATATTAAATCATAATAAGTGTCTCCATAAAATTTGTAAATTCTTAAATCTGTATATTAATACCTGCGTGCTAGAATAATGCATAACTTCTAGGATTTATCAAAAAAATAAATTATTTTTCAAATTTCAAACCAAATATTTAATTCAATTCTGGGAATTATTCGAAATTTAAATACAGATTCTGGAAACTTGAATCAAATTAAATTATATTTCAAATTTTAAACCAAATATTAAATACAATTCTGGGAATTATTCAAAATTTAAACACAATTTCTAGAAACTTGAATCAAGTTTCAAAAATTGGGCTTCGTCGATATCAATTTATTAATTTAAAATTAATGTATTTTAATCTATAAGTACATATATAAATTAGCATTACATATCATCACATAATACACGACAACCATTTCCCAAATACTCCGCCAAAAATATACAAATTTTGTTTTGTATCTGATCTTTCAAAAATGGCACCTTTATTCCGTTTAGTTCGTGAAATTGAACCTTCAACGTGGCAGTGGGCGTTGAAATTACGGCTGGTACGATGTTATGATCTTCCTTCGTATGGTAACAATGGACCTACTTTTGAATACATCTTCCATGATAATGAGGTAACAAATTTATATATGTATTTGATATTAAAATCATGTAACCACTTAAGTGATATAATGTATTCATTCTCCCTATTTTTTTTTAGGGTTCGCGCATACATGCAACAATAAAAGAAGGCCTCATACAGAAAATGAAACCACTTCTCCGAGAAGGTCGTCTTTTTGCAATTAAAAACGTAATTGTTGCGGACAATCGTTTGAAATACAAGACAACAAAACATAAATATAAACTCATATCTATATATATATATATATAAACAGAGTTTTTGCCAAAAATAGTAGTTTCCCGCCAAAATGTCATTTCTAAAAAAGGAAATATATAAATACAATGAATCTCGAAATAGGTGTACTGTAATAAATGATAATTTTAATTATTGTTTGCATTGATTACATCAATTTTTTTATTAATTCAAATTTGAATTTTATTATTTTTATATCAATTTGAATGTAATTTATAAATTATATGTTTTTTTATTTAAATCTATATATAAGCAGAGTTTTTGCAAAAAAATAATAATTTTCCGTCAAAATGTCATATATATATATATATATATATATATATATATATATATATATATATATATATATATATATATATATATACTGCAATAAATGATCACTTCAATTATTTTTTGCATTGATTATATCAATTCATTTAATTCAAATTTGAATTTAATTCATTTTTATATTAATTCAAATATAATTTATGTATTATATGTTTTTTATTCAAATTGAAACTAAACTCTATTGAAAACATAAAATACATTAAATTTTTGCATTGATTATATCAATCAATTTAATTAAAAAATATATAAATAAATTTAAAATACAAATGATTGCAATGTTCAGTATCACTCATTATGTAAATCATTCAAAAATACATTTTGCTATTTTAAGTAATTTTCTGTCCAAATTACTTACTAAAAAAGAAATATAATATTAAATTTTTCCTAAAAATAAAATTGGTCGATTGTTAAAAGTTATCTCTACAACAAGGTTTTTCAATGGACATTAAATTATCATTTAATAATCATAATTTTTTGATCTCAAATGCATATTATTTCGAAATTACCTTAATTTGAAAGAACTAATGCATTGTAATTTTCTTCCAAAACCATATGTATATTGTATATTTTGAATTGTCTTTTTACCATAAGTATATTATATATTTTGAATTGTCTTTTTAAAAATTCAAATAAAATAGCACAAGAGAATTAAAATAGATAGATTCAAAAGAGTTTCAAATGGACATTAAATTACACTCAATAAATATGTATATCACCCTCAATAATAAGAAATGTTTGACACCCAGTGCATGCAATTTGAGATTTTCATAATTTGATAGAGTTAATGTATGGTATAATTCTGTCAAAAGCATCCAATGTATAATTTTTGTCCCTTGGGATGTCTTATTTGAATTTTAAACTATAAGTAATATAATATTGCATATTATATTAAAAACCGATCCTATATTGATTATTGTGTTCAGATCGAATAAATTGAGCTGAAATTTAAACTTTATGTCGAGCCCCGGATCAAGTTCAAATAGTTTATCTTGGGCAACAAAAAAATTTGATCTCGAACTGGAAAATATACAACTGATGTGTAAGTGGTATGACCTCCTCCTCCTGATGTGTAACTGGAAAATATACAACTAGAAAAACTCGTGGCGACTATAAATAAAATTCATTAATCAAATGCTTAATCTTATATATATGTGTGTGTGTGTGTGTGCGTGTGTGCGTGCGCGGGCGTGTGTATATCTATTCTATATTATAATAAATGAGAGAATTAGAAAAACTGTTTGAGGATGACACCAATTTTTTTTCTTTTTTTACTCTCTTCTTCAACACCAAAAAACTTTTATTTTTTCTACCATAATATTATTACATTTTTTTTATTGAAATTAAGTTTAATTAAAATTAGATTTTTTGTCATACACAAGGATGTGTACGAACACACTAATTACAATATTAATATCAAATTACAAATGTCCAATATTTATTCTATAAATTGATTAAACAATCTTTTCAAATATCTAATATAATGTTACACGTAACATACGTGTCTCAGTCTCAGTCGTTAGTTAGAATAAAATATTTAAACTCGTCAAATTTGATATAATAATTTTACTATTCACTATAAGATATTTATTACTTTAGTAACGCATATTTAAACGGACATTCTTTTTGTAATTCCATGTCGAATACACTTTCAAATTTGTAAAGAATTGTTCTTTTCTTTTTTGATATGAAAATATTTTATTCCATTACAACTCAGAAGCACCTGATTTGGTGGGGGACTTTTAATTTGATCCTTTTCCTCTAATAAGATTGGATGAAAATTTGGAAAGAAGTATTATAACTTTTTTGAAAATATTTTGAAAATATTATTTCCTTAATAATACCTTCACTTCATTTCAACGGATAAAATCTTGTCACACATACAATTTCAAAAAAAAAGTGAGTCCTATATATGCATAGCAAATCTTGACTATCTATCTTATCATGGGACATTGTCACGTGAATATGATGAAATAAACTCATTTTAACTTAGTTTCTCGCCGATTTCCAAGGTAATCTAAAGACTTCTGTAGAGGGACCGAGTGGTTCTAAAATCATTTCAACTACTTTCGGTTGAAAGTAATTTGGATTAATTCCTTCGTTCATTCATTTATTTTATTTTTTTATGCTCCACACATAATTCCATGATATATATATATATATATATATATATATATATATATATATATATATATATATATATATAAAGAAATTAAGAAAGAGACTAATTTTAATCCGCATCATTATCACAAGAGGTTGCCACTTGCTCCTTTAAAACACCCAAATATATCTATATATTTTATTAGTTTTTTATACTAAATTTATATTTTTATTGACTTATATACGGTCAACTAGAATTTTTCCACACACAAATACATATATATTTATATATTCGAGCCTCGTGTGAAATTTGATGTCATACCTAAAGAAATGGAGTAATTTCTCCGGCAGTTGATGTCGGTTTGACGCGGTTTGTGGGTCAAGAAAAGCACATCAAAGTACGCGTTTGCTTCCTCGATACTAAAAGTAAAACACTATAAATATAAAATACCAAAAGTATTTTTAAGTTTGGTTCTCTGAATTCTATCTATCCTCTTAACCAATAAGCCCTTGTTTCCCTATCTGTTGTTTCAGGTCATTTTTTCGCTCCTTAGCAAAATCAAGCCACAACAAAATGATTGTTATATTGTTACCCTCTATTCTCTTCATATTTGGGCTTATTTATACATTTTCTACCATCCCTACAACCAAAAAAATTGCTAATATTATATGGTTCAGATATATTCTTGGTCCCCATGAAAAAACTGACGTTTCCCAGATAGAGAAAGTCGAGAAAACAAGCCAAGGCATGGATCAAGAGAAGGAACTGGTGATCAAGGATGGTGTTGTTACCAAAAGTGAGCTCAGAAGTGTTTTTGGTACATTTGATAAGAACGAAGATGGGTACATAACCAAGCAAGAGCTTAGAGAATCACTCAAGAACATTGGGATCTCAGCAGAAGAGAAAGATGTTGATGATATGGTGGACAACTTTGATTCAAATGGGGATGGTTTGATAGAATTCGACGAGTTCTGCGAGCTTTTTGAGTCGATCTCGGGCCGGAAGGAGGGTTGCTTGAAAGATGAGAGCTTGCAGGAGGCTTTTGATGTGTTTGATGGGAACAAAGATGGGTTGATAACAGTTGAAGAGTTGGGTTTGGTCTTAAGTTCTTTGGGACTTTCGCAAGGAAAGAATTTGGAGGATTGCAAAGAGATGATTAGGAAGGTGGATTTGGATGGAGATGGAATGGTTGATTTTGACGAGTTCAAAAGAATGATGAGAAATGGGATGGAAAGGCTTGTCTCGGTTTCTTGATCCAATATAGGTCCTTCAGTTTTTATTCAGTGTAGCTTGTCCAAAATTTACCTGCATCCGTAGATGATTTATAGCTTATCAGGTATTAAGACCTCTAGTTAAGGACAAAGCATCGAGTTTGAGACTTAATTATAACAAATATCTCTCATTGTAATTATTTGCATCGACCCTCCGAAAAAAGATTATGTTACTAGTGATGTTTGTATCTTCCAACACTACTATTTTTAAAATTTTGTGCGAGGCTCATGTGGCAGAAGGATCACATTCATGTTAAGAATTTAGATCGATCGAATTTTTATTAGCCTGTTTCTAGTAGAAGTTAGGCATAGTTGTTTTCCTCGAGTTTGATGGTATACAACTATACACGAATGAAATCAATTTTAAAATAAAATAAGTACGTGTTGAGAATTCAATCAAAATCTTATATTAGAAATTTACGAGGGTTTGTCTAAAATAAACAATATCATATAATTTTAAAGATATGAAACAATAAAAATAATGGTAGAAACATATATCGGTTTTATGACATCATGGAAAACAAGAAAGACTGTGTAATATAACTTTTTAATTATTATTATTATTCGTCAAAAAAATAAATAAAGGAACGATATTAGCTTAAACCAAGAGACAGGGAGGGAATTGCTATTTCCAAAACCCTGGGAACAACCATTCATGTATCTACAGTTTGTTGTGCCGTTCAAATAGAGTTGGTGTGATTCAATTTTTTAAAAACATCGATTGGATTATCAATCTCGACCAAGTCTTAATTCCCAAGAATATATTAATGGATGATGCACGACCTGCAAAAATGTTGTTGACTGTTTTTTTTAGTATTTTCGTTTCTTTATTTTATTTATCGAACCATCCGAAGTGGACTTTGTAGGGAGTAAAATAATAGTTCCAAGGGAGTCTGACTTTGACAAGGTTAGGGTATCCGCATTACACACACAACCAGGATTCCGATCAAAATTATCAATTATCTCGATTCGGGTCGGTCGGGTTTTATTGGTGTGAATAATAATAAGTCATAGCGTTACTGTCAGATTGTGTTGAGAAAATAAATAAATAAATGATAGTTTCGTTGATACTTTCTTCACCAAAATAAATCAAGCAGTGTTTGCTTTTATTTTCTAAAACACTATATTTCCCAACATAAAAACGACATATTACCATATCATTTTCATTTTCAATCTTCAATTTATACTTCCCTCGATTTTATAAAGTCAAAACATCTCATTTACTTCCCAAAATGCCATATTATTATTATTATCATGATGATGATAATATAATGATAATAATAATAATAATAACATCGAAAGCATAATACTTATAACTTTATAAGGCCTCACTCATAATCATCAATTCACGTAAATATCAATTTAAATATAAATTAATAAACTTACCACACAAAATCGAATATGACTTTATCCTCACGGTAAAAAGTAAAAACCGTTCCCTCGAAAAGAAAACTTCATACCTTTCATAAAAAAGAAAGAAAAAGAAACTTCATAAATATCTTTTAAAATAAACTAATCTCATAAGAAATATTATGATAACAATCAAGCAAAGGCTCCAAGTAATTATCAAATTCAATTGAAATAGGGATGAAATGTTGCGAGTTTAAGAAATTTTGATGGACAGAGGCCACAGAAGAATATACAGCAAATAAAAAGGCCTCACACAAACTAAACACTAAAACCGAAGACAAATGCACACCTTGATAAAATCACGAAGTTATTTATTATACCAGGAAACCACGTTACAATCGAACCCCGGGTTCCTCATTTGCTAAAACACATCCGGGTGGAACCGTCCAGATATCGAGTTGCTTTGTTGAGCTTGTTTGAGGTGCATTGCAAGGGCATAGTTGTTCACCTGATGAACATAACACGGTATGATGATATACCTGACTGAGATCCAAATATTTTGTTTAGTAGCGCTATGTAGAATGAAGCAGACCCACCCGAAGCTTTTGATTAGTTGGAATTATTGTCGAAATAGCAACCACTCACTTGACCTTTTTAAGTAAACAAAGTCGATTTCTAGATTTATTTTTCAATATGAGGCAAAATAAAATCTGTAGCTAAGGCATGATTTAGTGCCATGTGCTTTCTTCTGTTAGTTTTCATGCAGTCGGACTTAAGTAAGGAGATAAGACAAAGACCTCAACACCCCAATGAATTAAAACACACAATTTCACAAGTTTAGCCCAAGAATCTGACCTCAAGCGTCCTCAGCTGCTCCTGGTACTGCGACACTAGCTGTTTCAGCTGATGCAACTCCCGGCCCATTTCCTCAAACTCTTTTTGGCGCTCATGTTGGATTGACACTGCTCGCTTCAAAATAGTATTTTCCTGTATGAACGCTTCCAGCTGTTGCTTTAGAATAATGTTCTCCTATAAAGTATAATTAGCAGATTTAAAAATTAAAAAGCAAGAATACATAACTTCAAATCACGCATGCGGGGGAAAAATTAGAGAAGATTGATACCATCAAATGGGGAAAGAAAGAAAAGATAATTAGATGGGGAACTGACATCCCTTGAATAAACACATTATCGGCATTATCAATGAGACTCTGTAAATTAGGTTTTCAAGCAATAAATTACAGAATATACCTTCTGAAAGCTCTGGGCAGCTTCTGCAGTTGCATTTGCACAAATAGACTTCTCCAAGGACTCAAGGGCTCGCGACACGCGTTCTTTAGCATCTTCTACATTTGAAGCTCCTGTGACCTCTCTAACCAAGAGCTCGACCCACTCTGTACCATCCGCAGAGAGATTGCTTCCAGCAGGCAGTTCCTTCCTTGGAGCAGTCTCCACATTATTTGCCACTGTACCTTATGTCACGGAACAAAACACAATCAAACCAAAATACATCAATATTTGATCTCCAAAATTCCGAAAAATATATTAACAAAATTAAAGTAGGCAATAACTTCTCGTGAGCAATCGGCGCTATAAATAGGACTTTACTAAATGTAAAAGGAAAACACCAAAATATCAATAAAATGACTAAAGCTCACAAAGATGTTTACACTATGTCGTGACTGTTACATGAAACTCACAATCTATGTTCAGTATGAAGATGGCAAGAGTAACTATAGAACCAAAAATTTAAATCTTCTCAGCTTCAAAAGATTTCTTCAATACATTTCAGCATTCAACGATGATTTTTTGGGTATGATAATTCTCAATATCCTGTAACATTGCCAGAAAATGTTAAAATTCATTTTAAGAATTGAGACAGGTTTTGCAATATGTGCCAAGCCGAGATAAGGCTATGGAATCATCTCAGTGAGATGGAAATAATTTCAAACTTAAGGCTGAAAAATGGAGGTAACACGAGAAAGGGACCAAAACAGAGATGGCCGGTGATGAAAATAAAAAAGAAATGAAACGCGATAGAGCTATTTTGTTGTGCACACAAAGAACTCTAGGTCTTGGAGAATCAGTTCGTCGAGGCTCTTTGGTTGGAAGAAGGGACCCAGCTATGGACTGGACTACCAACTCCTGGAGAAATGAGCAGTCCTGGGTGATGCATCAACTTCACAGTTGCTACACCATTTTAAATATTCTTTACACTGGGAACCTTAGGACCAGGGGATCCGTCAGCCTTCTATAAGGTGCCCAGCAGAGACAGCTCTATGAGAAGATATACCTTCAGATTACCAGCTATTTTCAAAAAGAAAAAAAAAACTTAAGCTTGAATACCTTATAAGCAGCTTGAGAGTCCACAAAGAAACGGAACATAAGAGCAGATCAATCAGAAATCAGGTACAAGTTTATAAGCAATTTATGATCTCAATTCAGTTTCCTGAGAGCTTTGAACATATAATCCATGTTCTTAATTCATAAATTTCCTAAAAAATTTCTGCTTCATGTGAAATTTTGATGAATGAAGTATGTGGGAGAAATAGTACTTCAAAATCAGTGTACGTAATTTTTAACATTTTTTACCAGGGTGATTTATTATGGATCTGGTAATATGCAAAAATTAATTGATCCATGCCAAAAAAAACAGCAACTGAAGCAATAAGCATATATCATTTAATGAAATACCATAAGGAGAGACTTTTAATAAGGATGCCAAAAGTAGAAAAACCTTGAAACGAAAATTGAGCGTTAATGCTCTGGGTAACATTAGATGCGATCGTTGCCGTACTCAAATGAAGATCATTTAATCTTTTGATAGCAGAATCCAGGTTGTCACCGGATTCTTCAAGGACTTTCTCCAGAAACTGCGAATCAAAAGCATTCGTAATTGATTGATTGATTAGTCCAACACCACCAAAAATAGCGAAGGATGACAAATGATCAACTTATCCACCCAAATGATCAACTTATCCACCCATAGAAGTTCCAATTGAGATATATTACGCAAATTCCACATAAAAAACTAGTGAGCTTACACCCACTCATAGGGGACCAAAAAATCATACCTACTTTGGCGTGTCACAGCAAAGCATAATGAAATTCAAAAACAAAAAATCTAAAATTGATGCCTAACATAACAAATTTGAATTAAAAGCGATAATATTATGTTGGGACGTATGAAAACATGTTTTGAAAAGGGAGAGAAAGTGAGATGCTAATGTTTGTTTAATATCGGGAGTGGAAAGTTAGGTTTCCAAGATTGGAGCCAAATAAAATGTTCACATTTTTAGTGCAGACTGGTCTCAAAGAAAATATATTTATACCAAAAGCCGTTTTAGTAATCTGAACTCTCCAAAAAAGAAAGAGTACCTAATTAAGAGCCCTTTCATCTAAAAATAAAACATCATATAAAATTTTAAAGCTTGTAAACTACTTTAAAAACTTAAAAGTTCGTCCATCTTATTTAAAATTAAATTCCGAAAACATTTTGTATAAAATAAGTCATTTGAGATTATAAGATGATTTTGAAACTGTAGTGTCATGTAGAATAGGACTTTTCCATACACGTGTTGGTGTTATTTTGGTTATTTCGCTTAAAGTTCATAAGATCATAAAATAAGTCGCATCATCTGAATTTTTTTTTAAACATGATCAAACCCAGTTGCACATATGCAAAGTCCATAAGAAACGCACGGATGACAGTGAGGCACAAATGGTATTACATTTCAAACTCTTGATCTCGGAAAATCAATAAATACTGCTGATCAATTATCAAATTTATAAGGGCTCTATGCGAATCTATCATCTAATGCAACCAAAAATTATAAATAACATATAAGAATTCGAAAAGCTCAAAATCTAAAAATCAGGAAGAAGATCTTCAGAATCTATATCTGAATAAATAAATAAAAAATTAATAAATAAAGACCTGCTTTTCCATATCAGGAAAGAGAGTAAAAAGACGATCGATCGGTGAATATGTATCAGAGACCACGCAGTTGAAAGCGGCAGACCTCGGCGGAGAGAAATTCCGGGAAGGAGATGAAGAACAGCGGATTCTCTTGGCGACTGGCGGCGACGACGGCGATTCCTCGAAGAAATTCGATCTCTTCCCGCACACTATGGCAGACATGTTTCGCCAAAAACAAAGAAAAATCCTTCCACTACTCGGTCTCCAATCTCTCCAACACCACTTTTCTCATGCAGAATCACCGAAAAATTATCTTTAATACGGATTCGAAGGAGTGATTATTGATTCCCGTCGATAATACGGGAATCGAATCATTCGGTTCCCCGATTCATAATATAATCGCTATTGTTGAACAATTATTAAAATTTAAAATTTATTTCCCCAATTCATTTCTGTAATTTCTTCTCCAATCTCTCGTTTTGTGTTTCTCTTCGCGCATTTGTATGGCGGATTTATCATATTATTATAGTGATTAGGTGGTCCTTGGCTGACAGGGTTGTGACGTAACTACGAAGCACCAAAGGCCACGTGTATTTTAGCGAATTTATCCATTTATTATAATTATAATTTTATCCAGTTTGTTTGTTTTTTTAAAAAAAAACATTTATTCAGTTGTTTGTGAGTGTTAAATGTTGGTTAATTGTGATTTTAAATCATCTTCAAATGACGAAACGACAACCCAAAATTAGGATGTTTCTCAGTCAGTTCGATCAGTGTAATTTAATTTGATTTTAGATTTTCGATTTTAAAAATATATAATTCAATATCCAAACAATTTTCTTTCAATTTAGTTCAGATTTCTATAAAATTGTTTTTTTGTTTTGATTCAGTTTATTCATTTTGAAAATTATTTAAATTAATAAGTAAAATAAATTTTAAAATATAATATGTTACCTTTTAATTATTTAGTTAATTAATTATTTAAATATAAAATATAAATTAACTAAATAACAATCAACTAAAAATTAACAAAAATATTATTAATTCACTATTTATCATTTAATCAAAATATATATATATATATATATATATATATACATATATATATATATATAATCTAATACAAAATATAAACTAAAATTATTAATCAGTTTTTCCTATGCATAGAATTTATGATTAGTGTGATATATAATTTGTTGTGGAACATGATATTATAAACATTTATTTAGCATAGAATTTGAGCAATACGACACTTATAAAAATATATATGGTCATATGATAATTTAAAAGTTCATCATGGTAATATGAGAATTATCAAACCAAAACTTGATAAAGACAAAATGAAAAATTAATATATTGGTCATGTCAAGAGACCATGCAAATTTTTTTATATAGTGATTATAATATACATATATGTTTGCAGTTTTGATTTGTTGTCTAATGTCTACCAATTATGTCCACCTCTTGTACTCATACATTCAATAGATGAATGACACCTCATTGATGGACATAATAGTGCGTAAACACGTATTGTGTACTTGCGTGTATCAATAAATTGTCTTAAGTGAAGAGAAAACGAGTTTATAGGTTAATAAAAAATTGAAAGTTTTATTTTACCCTTTTTTTATTCTAAATTTAGTTTGGTGTAATCAAGTTGGATCGAATTCATTTAATAAAAGATAGACTTGTCAAACATTTTGGCTTCGTCCGCCTCAGTCCACGGTAAGATCAGACCGGCCTGCCAACTTGGTGGGTTTGGAAAAACACCCACCGATCCTTCACGGGTTGCGGGTTTAGGCGGACCAACCTTCAAAAAAATTTTTGTTAAAAAAAACTAATACACACTAATATAAACAATATACTGTTCATACTTAAATACTATAAATATATACAAATTAATCAATTATACATAAATAATTATAAATATTTCAAAACTTACCAACCATGTATAAATTTTTTAAAACTAGACAATCATATTTGAAAAATTAGTAATATAACAATACAAATAGAATTTAAAAAATTGACGGCTAGCTCGCCCCGCTCTGACCCATGAGCCAAATGAGTCGGTCAGTTTTAACCACACCTCAAAACGAGCAGCCAAAAGCATAATCCAACCCGTCTTTTTTAGAGATATGACGGATTGTCTGACAAACCAAACCCAAATTGACGGTTCTACTAAATATGCCTTAAATGTTATTAAATATTAGTCATCGAGACATACATATTTCGTATGCACGACACGGACAATAAATATTATAACGTCATATGATAAAATGAAATCAATAAACTCCGAAAAATTGTATTATTTTTGGAACATACAGAAGTTTCACTTGATAAATAAAAAGAATGATATTTCTTTCCTATAATAAGACAATATGTATTCTTTATTTCCAATTTGCAAAATTAAATAAGTTTGGATACGAGAAGTTAAATTTAAAGAAAATTGTATATTTGGAAGTAATTAAATTATTAAACCATGACATCATGATAGTTTTTATAGACATTAAGTTTCATTATCTATTAATAATAAGAGACATTATAGTATAATACTATATTAAAAAATAATTTTTTGTGAGAATGTCTTTCAAATTAATTTTGTTAGAGATATATTTTATTTGGGTCAGTTACGAAAATTTTACTTCTATATAAAAAATATTTCTTATTATTATAAATATTCGTATGATTAACTTATCTCACAAGAGACCTATTAATAAAAACTAGTATTTAACCCGTGCGATGCACGGCATGCTATTATTAAAAATTAGTGAAAAATGAATAAATATTTAAATTGAAAAAATAATATAATTTAAAAAATTAAAAATAAAAACTATTTTTCGCTAATTTAAAAAAACTTTCTTAAATATAACGCATGTCGATTAATTTTTTTGACTAATGATCACTAACATATATCAAAATTTTAGATTATGTTAGTCTAAGGCAATGACACGATTCTTATCGTGTTTAGTGTATTGATGTCGAACATCAACCTTAATACATATTTAATTCTTTAATTTTCGAGAAGCTATATGATTTTTTTTAATATGTGATAAAATAAATATTTTTAAATCACATTCAATAAAATTAATGAGAACTTTTTTAAAAATTCAATAATTTCGTCTAAATCCACATTCACAAACAATTTTGTGACATGACACGTGTTTGACACATTTGAATGATAACAATAATTGTTTCATCAATATCTTTATCCAAATGGGTTATGATTTTACCTACAAAATATCTCCATAATATACACAACAGCCTATTATTTTGAAAGAAAAATGAAACATGTGATCATAAGTAAATTATGTATAAATCAGAAAAGTTATTTTATTAACATTTACTATGTGTTTTCCAAAACAATGTCAATAAATTTTATAAGATGTCTTCTAATAAGATGCGTACTTTCTTTGGAATTCGTTTAATCATTTCAATTACGGAGCATTTTATACTATCATGTATCCGTGACTTTGTAGCATAGAAGAAAATTATCACATTAGTAATACGTAATAATTAAAATTTTGTACAAATAGAAAAATAATATTTTTTACTCCTCGATCATGAAAGACATATTTCAAATTTAATGTCTCGTTGTTCTCGCTGTTTTCATATGTAAGTAGTTCATAACAACGAACAAATCTAAATTTAAACGAACATTACATCTTGGAAGGATTCAACTCATATATGGTGTTGAAAAGAGGAGTCATTTCAGAATTCAATTTTGGAGTAGATAAATTTAGTAAGATAAATAGAACAAAATTGGTACTTTATAAAAAAACTATAACTGTAGTAATTGTTCAACTGAAATCATATAAACTGCATAGCAACCCAAACGCCATAGTTTGAACACTCTATCTAGTATGAACAATTATAGCACCTCAACAATCTCTCTGTCAATAATCACATTCTTTGCAATCAATAAGAATCGGACTCATGACATTGACTCTAATATCAATTGTAAGACCGACCGCTTGCCGCTTTACCAAAAGTTATAGCTGATATATTGTGCAACTCAAATCTTTTAAACCGCAAAGTATCACAAAGGTCATGATTCGATGTTCTTGTAACCAACAGAGACTATTATTGCACATCAACAACAAGGCTTTATTATATATATATATATATATATATATATATATATATATATATATATATATATATATATATATATATATATATATAGAATTGAGATCTTTAATTAAAAATGTGACTTTGATTCTGACACTAATTGTAGTATCAATTGCAAGAAAAAAAATTATCAAAAACATAACAATACAACTCAGCTCAACTATTTTAAAATGTGTAGTAGTAAAAACATCAAGATTTGACTTTTCTTTTAATAAGGGTAACTATTGCTCTTTAAAATTATGCAAAAAATTAAGTAAAAACTTAAATCCAGCCCTGAGTTCGCGAGCTTGTATAATTCTCAATATCTATATTATCTATACTAGATAATAATACATTAACTTTTTAGAGTAATTACCTCAGTCATTTACCAATCATTTCTTTTAATCATAATCAATAACTTAAATGTGTAAAAATAATAAATTAATTATATTAAAAATGTATGCACATGAATTACGAGAGAGTTGTTATACATAGAAGTTGACAAATGGCTGGAACGAAAAGAATAAGAATTATAGCTTATTTATTATGATGGGCCACATAACTAAAATAACCGGCCCAACTCATATCAATGAGGTTTAGACTCTGGCCCAATATAAGTATGACCTAGTTGCAAAACAGGCCTGTTCTCTTATTTATTGTTTTCAGAAACAAAAATGATTTATATTTGCAAACATGTATGTCGAAAGTGTTTTGGATATAAATTTTTAATTTCGATAGATATATATATATATATATATTTATATATATATATATATATTTTTTTTTTTTAATTTTTTTTTAGAAAAAGAAGAGACAGCTGATCCATATTGGAATCCAAAGAAAAGTTGCAGTATACTGATGAGACGCCCCACGTGTGAATTATGTGAATTGTACTTTGTGTCGATAAAAGTGACAGGACTTACTTCACAGCTACCCAAATTATTAATTATCTATACCTACGTAAATTCTTCACTTAAATAAATAACATTTAAATTTTATACATGCATGATCACTTATATATATAGACACACACACACATCACCCTTGTCAGTATCACTCTTATTCAAGATAATTATTAGAGTTATTAACCTGTAGTTCAAATATAATGTATTTTGGGGTGAATATGATACGGCTTTGGCTATTTTTTTTAAAAATAAATACGTTTTTTGTGGTCATTGAAAATCGAACTCGTGAGATTGACTTTTATCTCAATTGTAAGACCGAGAGTTCATTGATTTACCAAAATTTGCAGTTGCTGGTAACAATGCAATTCAAATATTTTAAATCGTATGATAGCTTAAGCAACACGTTTCGATTACTATAACAAGTAGAGACAATTATTGCACTCAATTTTTTTTGTTATAATAATAATAATAATAATAATAATAATAATAATAATAATAAACAACACAAAATGAATCGACTCATAAATTAAAAAAAATGATACAATTTAATTTTGTAAAATAAACAACATAATTTTCTTCCAGAAAAAAAACATAAATGAATTTAATAAACTAACATTTGATTATTTATATAATAAAAAAACATTTGAATGCCTAAAATGTATTACTTTGGTTTGATCAATAATAATAAACACAAAAACTATCTTACGTAGGAGGAGTCTTGTTGAGATAATTACACGCATTATTTCATGAGAAAACTATATTTTTGGTTCTTTATATTTATCTCTTCATGATTTTTGTTCTCTAAATTATCAAATTTCAATTTTTTTTATATGTATCTTTCATTTTTTTTTCAATTTATTTTTAATCACAAATTATAAAATGCATGACCCAAAAATCACCGCCGTAAGTTGAACTTCAATTTTGCTAGCAGACTGTTGTATTATTATTAGGAAAAAAAAAAGAGAAAAATTCGTCTAATCAATTAGGAAGTGCGTCGATGCTGCTTTTCTTTCAAATAATCACCAAACTACTCTAGATGAATTACGTACCCTAGAGATGAATCAATAATTGAAATGGAGTAAAGCATAAAACAATTGAGAAAAACAAGGACGACCGAGTTCTATCAGTCAAGAATCAACTGAGACATTTTATTTTTATAGTAATTAAAATGGAATAGACAAAAATTTAAGTGACCATAGAATTCTTCACCTCTCGGAAAATAAATTAAAAAAATTATCTTAAAAAATATTTCCAAAAAAATAACAATAATTAAGGTTATAAGCTGAACAACCACCATTTTTGTAGCTAGCTCCTATTTTACTTTCTAGCTTATAATTTTAGACTTTCTATGCAAAGATTTTGGATAACATGATCAAACCCAATTATGCATTATTTAATATACAAGTATAGAGTACAATAAAAATCATTACTCAATATAGCTAGCCGGCCAGCGATTTCATTATATATATTTATATAAAAAAATGAAATTGAAATGGTCCAAATGGAACCATGGGATCTTGCAAACGAATGAATTTACAGTTGTTTTAGTAAAGATAATGTATATTAATATAATGTGTATGATGCAGAAAAAACCCATAAAAATTGGGGGACCATAATCACTCCCATACCTTTTTACCCCAAAATAATTAAATTGGTGGGAGATCATGCTCACATGGTGGCATGTGAAGGGATGATGGGATACTTTTTATCATTTTTCTCTTTTTATGTCCATCTTTTGGCCATTGGGTCACATTTTATTTAACTTTCTATCGAAAGAAAAATCGTCTAGGCGCTAGGTTTAATAACACACGACGTAGTCAGGAAATAATTTGAGGCTGGGCTGAATGCTAGTTGCGACGGACCTACTAGCGACGGCGATTTAGATCGGCGACGGTTTTGATTAAACCGTCGCTGATCAGCGACGGTTTGTACTCCACCGTCGCTATATATAGCGACGGTTAGAACAAAACCGTCGTAATTGTAGCGACGGATTTAGTAAAACCGTCGCGAATTCATCCGTTTTTTTGTAGTATGGGCGATTTTAATAAATTCAAAAATTTTAGTGACGGATGTACTAAACCGTCGCTAATCCATCCATATTTTTTAGTAGGCCTAAAAATCAAGCCTATGCTGGAGCCCACCTAAACCTTTGGGGTGGCTCCGTCCCTGCACACATGCATGATGTGATTTGCATGAATGAAAATCATACCCCAATTACCTTCAACTTTGGTGTGTTCTGCCAAAAAACTACAAGCCTGTTGAATTTTTTTAAGTCTTTAAGCCTTTACTTTTATTTTTTTTATTTGCATAAAAAATCGAGGTTCCATTTTATTATGGAAAATGATTGTATTTTTTATCCACTAACCTGTCAAATCTTGACTTTTGGTGAACTAAGTTTTCGAATTTTAGTTTTGTTATATTAATTGCTAAAATTTGACTATTTTAGTCAAATTGCTAACATAACATCAGAAAAGTCGGCAATTTTATGTATCACGTGAATAATTTTCGATGACACTTCAGCATTCCGGCGATTCGAAGAAATTCAAAGTTGGTATACCAAAACCAAAATTTAAAAACATAGTAGACCAGAATCCAAAATAAACAAAGTTACATTGTTTGCCTATTTTACTAATTTTAATATAAATTAAGTTGTCATCGTATACTTAGTAGCTATACGATCCTAAAATTAAAAATTAATTTACAATTCTCTTTATGCTTCCAGCGTTTCGGTCACAGGTTCTTGTTTCAAGGAACATCTGGTGGCTGGTGCCAATCCACAAGTCCAGGGATTCACACTTCCAAACAAATTTCAGTTTATGGAAGATCCAATTTCAATTCACGGTACTTTCAAACAAAAAACTAGGTGCATGCTGACCGCCATAAAATCAAGAAAATAACATATAACATGGGCCATTTTGGTGGAGTAAATCCTTGTTTGTCCCCCCCATCCCCTCCCCTACGAAGATGCTCACACACATATATACACAACAAGCTATATATATATATAATATATATATATATATATAATATATATATATTATATATATATATATATATATATATAGAGTGGTCCGTATAAAAAAACTTTGTATGGGCATGCAAATTTATTTTCTTCGCTCCTTTTTACTCTCGTAATTTCCCCATTCTCAGTTACTCCTCCTTCCCATTCCACATTTATTATTGTTGTTGTGATTGTTATATTTATTTTACCTACAAACAGCCCCGGCTCAAGAAATAAAGGTGGCAAGAGAAAATTTACGTAAATATATATAAATTTTGCTTACCGCAGTGAATAATTTATGAATTTATTAAATTTCCAAGTCCTTTCAATGCTTTTCCACAGCTTTCTTGAACTTTGTTAGGTGCATGAATCCTGGTGACCAGAAAGACATGGAATTTAAGTTCAAGAAAGATGTGGGAAGACATGGTAAATCCAGGCTTTTTATTTTTACTGTGGTTAAAAAACCAACCTTCATCACCAAATGCAGACAGCTCCTGGCTTTCATTTTCATGGTAAATATTTCTTCGATCATGCTCGTAACTGTAATTATGATTTTCTGTCTTTCAATTCCCAGTAATTTTAGGTCACAAGTGTGAAAAAATTGATTAATTATTTAAAATTTTCAATTGCGGAGTCTATCTGCATTCTTTTACTGATATATATTTGAGAATTTTCGAGTCCAGGTTAAAATCACTGACCGTAGCTCTTGAATGTTTGTTTTCCTCTACTTGTACTCTGCACTTTCTTTGGTTCAGCTCTTTTTCTGTTCCATTGCAGCAATTGTTACCTTTGTTAGGAGATAAATCCAAAAAAAATTAAAAGATTTGAGTTACAACGTCACCATCGTCAGGTGTATCTATTAGCAAAATGCAACCGCTCGATTCTATAATTTTTATTAAGTAGATATGCTTTAAAAATATAGAAACAGTAAGGATAAAATGGTGAAAACGAGTTTTTTCTTAACAAAAATAATAAGCATAAATTCGAGAAAAAATTACAATTGCGGGTTTCTAACTTTAAGTAGATCTCTTGTTTGTGAGATGAGTCAACCCTACCGATATTTTAATAATAAAAAGTAATACTCTTAGTATAAAAAGTAATATTTTTTAATGGATGACACAAATAAGAAATATGTCTCACAAAATACGATATGTGACACCGTCTCACATAAGTTTTTGCTTCTAACTTTTAACTTTTTAAAATTTAAATATTTTTTAAAAACATAAACTTCCAACCAACCCCACCATTTTAAAGTGGAAACTCTATCAAATTTTTTTTTTTTAATTTTTTTACTATTTTGTAATGAGTTGGTGATTATAAATAAGGGGTAAACATCGAGGGACATTTGTTGACAAGATACCTGCCCTTTCCTTTCTTTTTCATCAATAATTGATAGTTCATTCATCTTGATGCCTTTTGTTTTTGCTTCTGTGTACTCTCATACATTTCCATGAAAAAAGCTTAAATTTTGTCACTTCTCACCCAAATCATCGCTTTAATTCCTTTTTCTGCTTTCGAATTCACCACTTTTCCACCACCATTAATTTTTTTTATAATATATACATGGAGGCTGGAGCTAGATTTTATATATATCGAGATTATAGAAAATTTGAACCGTCACAAAACGTCGAGGTCAAGCATGAAATATTACAAGACTAAATCTATTTCATTGAAGTTTAAAAATAAAGATATATTTGGCCTGTTATAATTTTGATCATCTCGAATCATATTATTGATAAAATAATATATACATAATGAATGAACCCAGGATCTTTTTAGAAGTAAAATTTCAGCTTGTTTAAAAAAAGTTTAAAAATTATTATTTATTTTCTTGAAAATATAAATTATTGTGATTTAATAATTTTGATACTAAAATAAAAAAACCGGAGACTTGTTTTGTTCTTAGTTCCAATCATGACATTAATTACTTTCAGATTTTTTTTTTAAAACCAAATCGTTGTGTTTTATTAGTGTTTCACGCTTAATCTCCAATTAATCTTATTTCTACAACATATTAGAAAATAAATATATAAAAAATTTAACAGAGAAGTACACACAATGATACACTTCTGAAACATTCATGGGATTTGGTGTGTGTTTATTACAGTTGTTAATGCTTTATTATTTGTGTCCTCAACTGCACAACCACATCGCACCTACTCAATTATGAGTCTATTTCTGTTTAAATTTTGTCGGGTTTATGTTCAGTCCAGGAATTAATTTATCAAAATTTGACGAAAATACCATATAGTAAATTTAATCTAGCGCTGAAGATTACCTTGAAAATTTACTAGTTTAGGTAGTTTAATGAAGTACTTGAGATTGGGTGCCTAAATGTATTTCACCTACTTATTGATATGGTTCTCTTGGATTCATGAAAATGCATATTAAGTGATTCATCTTTAACATATACGTCAATTTTTATTACTGACTATAATTTAGCACAAGCCGAGTGCCAAAAGTGGTATTCGGTTGGAATTGGGTTGCGAATCTGGCGAAGAACTTGAGATTACTTTTGAATTGATGGTTTTGAATTGATGGATTTGAAGTTAGATATTTCAAATCTATAATAATATATCAATTGATTTATTTTGACAAATCCACTTGACAACACATTTCTAATCCCAAAATATAGTTATTTTGTAGTCATTTTAAATCATACCTATAAATAATTACTCAAATCTAAATCATTCGATACAAACACAACCTAAGTGTGATATTAGTTCGATCAGGAGCCCATATATATTCCACCAACAATTTATATTTTCATGAGCATCAAATAATTTTAATATGCTAAAACAATAGTGATTAAAGAAATTAATTTCACGTACAAATTAGATGCACACTCTCAAATACAAATTGGTTAAAATTGATTTTTTTTTTCATTTTAACGACTATATTCAGTTGAAAAAGTCACGGGTTCTTATTTCTGGCAGTTGTCCCTTTTAAATTTTTGAAATTTTGTACAATCTAGCATATATTTCTGTGTAAAAATAAAATAAAACTATATTTTGTTTTCTCTATATTTGAAATATCTTGTAGATTTTTAGTTTTCCCCGTACAAACCAAATCCTATCTACCGAAATTTTCCTTTTCTTATGGAATTTCAGGCGAACGACTTGTTTCCTTCATTAATGGAGTTTCATAAGTCCTTAAAATTCCAATTTTACCTTGAATCTCATGAACGAATTAATTTTTTTAAAAAAAAGAAATTATAATTTTCTTAGTTTCGTTAAAAAAAAATGGTATTTGTATAACCCTGATGGAAGATGATCATGCTGATTTTTTTTTAAAAAGAAAATCATGATCAATTTATTCGTCTTATTTAAGTAAAATACGTCAAGAAATTATACTGATTCTGATTGAAATAAATACAAGATGAAAATTAATTATTTTACAACTTAAACACCTCCTTCAACATCACATCCAGCTGGTTCAATGATCACTCGAAGATATACGGCAAAATGATTAATTTGGTTCGTAAATTTATCCCTACACCATATTTTGATATCAACCTAGAATTTTATGCGTCGGCTATATATCTACCCTATAAATTTTTATTTTTTAAACCGGTTTTTATCAGGAAAAGTATATATTATAACCTTGTTCGATTAAACACTTCTACGTTATTTGGTCACTTGCATTATGGCATATGAAAAAAAAATTGATACCTGATAAAAAACACGACGTATTGGATAAATTTTATTCTCTACTTATCTCGAAAGCGCCTTTCAAGTTTTTCGCAAAATATAAATATTATTGTTATTTGAATTGATCAGATAAAGATTTAACATTTTGCATCCTCAATCTAATGAAATAGTTCCTTCCCACCGTGTTGGAATTGTAGAGTCACTTGTCGGAAAAATTCTAAAATTGGTCTTATAAATAAGTTGGTTTATATGAAATTTTTGTCCACTAATTGGTAAAAATTCTGTTTTAGTATAGTAAACTGATTTTTTTCTTGCACGATTTCAATTTTCAGCCACGCATGTTAGCATCATTTGACATCATGTCAATAATGTATAATATCATGACAACAATAACTAGAGTTTTGTAGGTATTTGGGCGAAAATCGGACTAAATGTGCAAAAATATCCAATTGACTACGTATAATAAGATAAAAATGAATTAATTAGAGGACCAAAACTCGATCCAAGCTAACTTATTACATGAAAGTTTTTGAAATTTTCATGTCACTCCAATTTATCTATCAAATTCTAATCTACAAATTAACAAATGTTTTCTATAAAATCATATATATCTCGATTGGATGATATTTATTAGCATATATAAATCTTCAGATTAATTAGTCTTGAAAGGATATTGATATGAAGAATACTTTTATACATCAGTAACCTGTTTGGAGATTTTTTGTTTGTTTTATAAATTCTAAAATAATCGGTTTCTTTTTTTTATTATTATTATTTTACATTTTAGTTTCGAATTTCCTTGATTTCTACTCTTTATTGCTCTACCACCCATAAATAGATAAATAGAAAAAGATGGATGAACTCTTTAACTCTATCTTTACAATTCAATTCTGACCAAATAATGCTTTCCTCTTTAAAGTTTGCCTATTAATCATTCATAAGTTGAAGATATATGTTTGATACTGCTATCAATACATTCAACTGGAACGTGCAGTAACTTTATTGAACAAATTAAAGAATATTAATTATTTCTTTGGCCTACAAAATAAAAATAACTGCGCGCTATCACAAGAAAATTCATAGGTTAATAAATACATATATTGCCGCAAATTGTTGTAAATTTTGGGTAAAAAAGGGATTTTACAATGGATTTGAAGCTCAAATTGGTCGAAAATTGACAGCAAATCAAAGAATATATTTACGAAGTCATGAGCAGATTATTGATAAAATCAATACTGCGGTTCCATATATATATATATAGTAAAAGTAATTATAAATAATATTAGAATCATTGTTGATATTAAAATAACATCACTTTCATTAATTTAATCAGCTTTCCAGATTGGATTTAGATAGATTTAAGCCGATAACCAACTACATTAATATGTATAATTAGACAATTATATATAAAAATAATGTAACAAACACAAAGTTCTTTAATTAAGATCATGCAACTATATATATTAATGAATTTATTAATTGTGGTGCCGTAAAAAGAGAAGGCAAAGAACACAAAGATCTTGAAATCGAAGCATGAGACAGCCCTCACATGACAAAACAATATTGTAGCTACAAAAATGTCTTTTTTTTGCCTTTCTCGGGTGAAAGAAAAAGAACCCTAGTTTTCTTGCAAAATTTTCTGACATTTTTGGTCTCTTTCCCAAGGTTAAATCTACAAGGGTAAAACTAAAGAAAAATTTATAGCTCAAATATTTTCGTGCATCCTTTTTCAGAGACATGCTTTACCTAATATATATAATAACAAATAAATGTGGTTGCATGACAAAAGGGCAAGGTGAACCGTGTGGTCCAGCTACATTATTCTTACCTATATAGCCTTAAATTATTACAAAATTATGGGTTATCATTACAGGGTGAAATGGGGTAATTATCATTAAAATTATTGAAGAGCAACTAAATATAATTGGTTGTACCTTGTAGACAGTAAACATATTATATTTCACAGCCTGTAAATAAAATCACTATTATATATATTTTATTATAATATGTTATCTTACATGATACAAGGCATCATGTTCTTTTAAGAGAGAAAAAAATTGACCTTATTATAAAATTAAGAGTGAGTTTCATGTGAGACCGTCTCACGTATCATAATATGTGAGACGGATCAATCTTACCCATATTCACAATAAAAAGTAATACTCTTAGCATAAAAAGTAATATTTTTTCATGGGTGATCCAAATAAAAGATCTGTCTCACAAATACGACCCGTGAGACCGTCTCACACAAGTTTTTGCCCAAAATTAATGTGTAATGTTATATAATTTAATAAGAACTATCAGCCAATACACGCATTATATTTTTTGTGTTTTATCCGTATAATTTGGCAAACAAATCTTTTTCTTATCTTGTGATATTGTGTGGTTGAGGATGAAAGGCAATGGAATGGGGTAGGGGGAACAAGAATTTTCCGGTAAAATTTTTCAAATTCAAGAATGTATAAATGGCATGAAAATTGTTTAAAAAAATAATCAAAAAAGTGAGAAAGAAGGCGACATTTTCTTGAATTTTACTGATAATAAAAATCCACCTGGGTTTAGGGCAGATCCAGTCTCCAACCAACGAAAAGTATGTTCAGTCAACTAGAATACTGTTGAAAGACGAACTTTACATAAAGAACACGAAATCCAACTCAAAGAGCGAAGATGGATGGAATTACCATGCAGTGAAACCAATTCTGAGCCAGTGAATTCTCCTTGAACCTCTCCATGTCTTCCCACAGCTATATTGAACTGCAAAAAAGGTTGCGAATTGCTCAGTTTCCTCATCACCTACTGGTCAGGGCCACACATTGCTAATCCATGATGTCGGGCAGTTCAAGAAAGCTGTGGAAACACAAGAAGAGGGCCATTCTGTTGAGGCATTGCACAGTAATTCTCTCCTTTGTTGCAACCCTAAATAGGGTTTTCTTGAGAAAAAAGAAGAAGAAAGAAGATCTCTGTGAAATACTGTTTGACAGAGGAAGAAGAGAGAGAGATAGAGATGAATGTGTGTCAACTCAACTGTAGGTTTAGAGGTAGAGGAGAAGGCGGTATTTATAGGAAAAATGAAGTCTTTTCCACCAATCCCGAGAAGAATATTGGCCTATTAAAAGCCGACGTCCGATCCCACCTCGTCAATCTATCTGTCAAATCAAATTACGAAATAATATTAGATTAACTTTGATTTCAAGATTTTCGATTTACTGAACTTGTATGCTGGCAGTGTAAAAATAAGAGATGGATACTCTAATTTTAATGACATTCGGAGGTTCTAATTCTTGAAATGGGTAAATTGCATCAATATATAATTTGACATATTTTTCGGTTTTGACACTCTAAGTAATCAAAATAAGATTTTGATTATGTATGTTGTTTTTATTATTAATTTTATTTTATTGGAGTATTGATGTGACATCGGATACGTCAACACGTGAATCGTGTTTGCGTTATCATTTCGAAAAAATAGAATTAGAGGTAAAACATAAAAGTAAAAAATAAGTTTCAAGATCAAGACCCAATTTAAACAATTTGAATTATCAAAATCCTGAAGAAGTACATTTAGAGCATGGGACGTAGAATTTCACTTATCACAACACAAGGGTAATTGTTCTAAACAAACTGAAAAAGGATTAATTTGAAATATAGCAGTATTAGTGAAACAATATTTTTCGACAGGAAGATTTTTAAAATTTTTTTATTATATAAATTATCTCGCAAACAATTTATCGAAACAAAAAAAAAAAAAAGACCGAATAACGAGCGATTAAATATATCACTTTTAACATGCTACCACTGGGGCCAGTTTTGTACATGAGCAAAGGAATCCTCCTCGTATGTACGGCTAGGATGCCGCCTACCGTATGATCCAACGGTGATATTTACCTCAGTGCATGGGGTACATGAGAACGGGTCCCTTCGTCCCGATATTCTAAATGCACGTGTTTTTAACTATTAATATTATCAAGATGCAGTCTATAAATTTAAATTTGAAAATATATAGTACTTTTAAGCATAGGAAAATATTTTTTAAAAAAAAATAATAGAAAGTCGCCGTATTTCTAAATTAAAATCTATGTTCATTATGTACCAAATTTTACTTATTTTTCCCCCATTCTGCTCATCTTGGTTAGGGTTTTTTAAAAAAAAATTAGTTTGCTAAATATTTAAAAATGAAAAACAACTGAAAAAGCCAGAGGTGTGGTGCCATTCATGCCTTTATGATATTTAAAAAAGAAAACATCTAAAAAAACGACAGAGGAGTGGTGCCATTCATGCTTCTTGCTTTTTTGTCCATTTAATAAGTTTGTTGAAATCTTTTAAAATTTCTTTTAAAAAAAGGAACTTTTGAAATCATTAAAATATTTAGAACGCATAACTAATCTCAGTATTTCTTCCACTGGTAAACTGAACAACAACTTAAATGTCACGGTTCGATCGTTTTACCTAAGATTTACCCACTATAGACAATTATTGTATATCAGTACTGATAAACTCCAACAACAAGTTAAATTGCTCTTGGTAAATATATTTTAAAAAATAATAAAGTTTTAGTCCTCTGTTTTCACCTAATGTTCTATTTTAAATACATTATTCTCGTAATCGTAATTAATAATTACTTTCGTTCAACTTCATAGGTCAGTTATCTCGATCTTTTTTGGTCCAGAGCCTCTTGTTCTATCTAGTAGCCATTAGCCAGATCCGAAGATGAGTTCTGTTTGATATACTCGAATCCGAGATTTCGCCCGGCTAGCTAATCCTGGGAGACATGCATGAGTAATCATGTATTATTACTTGAAATGTAGGTTCTAGTGGCAACAATCCGTACGTCTGCTCTTGTTTAATTAAGTACTTTATTTGCTCACTATTGAGAGAGATGTTGAATGTACAATAATTATTACTGTCGAATAGAATACTTATTAACTAATGCTAGCTATGTTTAATTTCTTAATGCACTTTATTTTGTCCTATTTGATTCTATCGAATTTGGTGTCCATCAAATGTAATATTTTTGTGATACGGCCTTCGTGTGTACAATATCACAATAGTACTTTCGATGAAATTAAAGAACTACAATTGGTAAAGTTTGGAAAATATATTATCAAAATCAAAAAGAGACGATTATATATGTGATGGAAATTGAAATCTTCTTGTGTATTTTACTTTATTACTTTTGTTGTGAAATTAATATCTAACCAGAATTTTGAAGCCAAATATTTGGACATGCATAAATGAAACAATGGAACTAATACGTACATTATGTATGATCAACTCAGGAATTTAAAAGGTGAACTGGAGTACAAACAATAATTGAGAATTGAGTTATAAATGCTCAATGGATGAATCGGCCTCCCTATATATCTTTTTTTTTTTAAAAAAAAAAAATAAACTTCTATATTTCCATATATTCTAGATTTATAATAAAAATATGAATTATTTCTTTCTAAATTTAAATTATAGTTTCGTCCTCTACGTTTTAATGAATATTCCACACAAATTAGAGGAGTACAACAACCAATAAAGACTAAAAAACACACCAAAAAAACCAAATACGAAGTACATATTAAAATTCCATGACTTATCCTATACTAAATATAATAATTAGAATATGCATTATAAATATATATGTTGGTGTTTGTTAATCAAATTATTAAGAAATTATGGAGATAAGAATAACAATAATAATTAATTATGGGGAATGAAAGGAAAACGTTGGAGGTTCACATGGGGCGCATGTGAGGGTGACCCACGGTGTGGAAAATGACAAGCACTCCGTTTTTTAAGGACCAAGGTCTCTCTTGTCTGCCTGCCGGGACGGCCGGATCATGTAACTTCCCATGTACACCTTCTAACTCCCTCGGTATCGGTTACCGTCGAGTCCTCGATATAAGTTACTGTTGAGTCTATATTACATGAGATATCAAATTTGTTACATTCCATGGATCTTATATGAGCTTTATGTGTTCGTTGGAAAGATTAGGTCATCCAGACTAGTATTCTAAACTATGTAATCTTTTAACATTTTAAATTGAGCTACTCGGGTTAATTTCAAATTAATCTAAAAGTTTCAAAAATTAATATATAAAAAAAATCGGGCCACCAGGATTCATATTTAGCTCTGCCTTTAGTATTTATGATTTGTTCCCTTTCGACGTCTCATCAGATCTAACTCCCCCTCATTGTTTCAGAAAAGAATTAATGCAGTTGTGGATGTCTTTTGGTGGTATTTCTATTTTTTTTTAGCGGGTGGAGAATAATGTTATGATTGGATCTCAAACCCTGAACTTTCGTCCTTAAACTTGGAACATTAATGTCAGATAAGTTATAAGTCGTCTCTAATCTTAGTGTCATGTCTAATAAAATACACCAATGCTCTTGTAAAATAAAGCAATTTATATAGGGCTGCCTTGTCTACGACCGCATAGTACTTGTTGAACTGTGATGGAACGATTATGAACTACCCAAGTTGCCCTCTCTATTTCCAAATGATTGGCTCAAATGTATATAGAAAACATCTTTCTCTAGTAAAATTTCATTCAATCGCTTAAATATGTAACAACTTTCTTGGATATTTTATCGACTCAACAATTTTAATTTTTGTTATAAATAAATTTAGAGGCTTACTAATTCTATCACTAATGGAGATAGCTTCCAATAATTTTATAGTAAATTTTTTTCATACATACATACATAGTAAAATATATATTGAATGTTTCATATTTGAAATGAATATTTTCTTATACTATTGTAGAATATTAGTGTTACACAAAATTGCATGTCTTCAAAAGGTGACATTTTCTTCGCTAGTAAAAAAAAGGTACTCTTTCTTGTCTTTTTTAAATCGAGCAATCAATTTGAGACAGATCGAAAAATGTTTATTCATTCTTTTATAAATATTAAATTCAATTAAAAATTGAATAAATCACTAAAAAATTTACATCACTGTCAAGTACAACAAACTAACTACCTACAAAAATAAAATATTAAAAAGGAAGTTGTCCCAAGCATTTAATTATTATTATTTTTTTTAAAAAAAAAGTAATTAATTTAGTTTTGAGTGTGTGGTGTGTGTGCAAGAAAAAGACCGACAAGGAGAGGTCATTTGATTTGGCATTGCACGTTGAGAAGTATATATTAATATACAACTTTCGTGGAATGGAAGTTAGTGGATTCTCTATTAAATTAGCTGGCAAACCCACTATTTTATGTCATCTTTCGTTGGGATATGCAGGCATATTATAACATGTCACTTTATAAAAGATTTCTTTTATTTTTTCATGTTAGCCATTCACGCAAAAATTCATAATAAATCCGTGTAATTTTTCTATCTAATTAATTATTATACGTTTATAATTTTTGAATTATATAGAGTGTGACTTATGAGTTTGAGATGTAATCGTTTTAACTATGAAACTTCTTATATTTATATTCCACAAAATTAAATTACCATTTATTTTTATCTCCCAATCTTTAGATTTATCCAAAATACTGAGTTATCTCACTTATATGAAAAAGGTAAAAATTTGTGTGAGACGGTCTCACGGGTCGTATTTTGTGAGACAGATATCTTATTTGGGTCATTCATGAAAAAATATTTATTTTTTATGCTAAGAGTATTGTTTTGTATTTGAATATCGGTAGGGTTGACATGTCTCAAAGATAAAGATTCGTGATACAGTCTTACAAGAGACCTATTCATGAAAAAATATCTAATTAAGTCATCTATGTTGTCATGATTTCTTTTTTGGTCCTCTAACTTGTCAAAGTTGTATTTTATTCTTGCAATTCTGTTTTTTTTTTTAGTTATATTTCGTCGGAGTGCTCATGTGACGCCAAAAACATGGTCAATTTCTGATTTCACGTTAGCTGCATTTTTTTTTGTCACATAAGCACTTAAGCAAAACAAAACTAAAATCCAAGAAAACAAAGTTACAAGATTAAATACGACAACTTAGAAAATAAAATTCTTTATTTTCCCCACTTGTATAGTAGATCATGCAATTATAGCATGGATGATAAAATTTTAAATTTCACTCTCGGGTTGTTAACCCTCTATTCCATAATACTACCATTTTGATCCCACGAGTGGGTGGAAACAGCTTTTTTTTTTTTCCCTCTATTTTTTCCTTGAGAAGCAACTGTTGTTAAAGGGCAAATACCAATCAGTCGGAGGGGTTCAAATGCTATTTGGTGCTATACGTAATTTAACTCAAGGATGCTAACGTGTGATTTCATTTTTCGTTTTTCAGTATTTTCTCTGAAAATATATGTTTTCTTGAGATTGTATCCAAGAATACGATATGTATTAAATTGTATCTTATGAAACAAGTTATTTTTAAGAATATGTGATTCCATGTGATGCATATCTAGTAGATGAGTGTCATCTTATCGATACTCATATAAATGTGGACGATTGATATGAAATATATATATATATATATATATATATATATATATATATATATATATATATAGGCAAAAACTTGTGTGAGACGATCTCACGGGTCGTATTTGTGAGACGGATCTCTTATATGGGTCACCCATGAAAAAGTATTACTTTTTATGCTAAGAGTATTACTTTTTGTTGTGAATATGGGTAGGGTTGACCCGTCTCACAGATTATGATCCGTGATACGGTCTCACATGAGACTCACTCATATATATAAAGACCATATCATTCTTCGTTATATAGGCAAAATATAGTTCAACAATTCAAATGCATAGCACGAAGGAGAAAAGGCACAAAACCACCCTTTTTTATCCAACATATTTCCTTTGGACCGAGTTCTATAATTTCTATATAAAATGAGTTAATTTTATATTCCCAGATTTAAAAATCAAATATTGTCCACATCTTTGGGCTAAAAAATGTCAAAATTTGTGGGCCCCTACTATTAATTTTCTTTAAAGTGGGCTACACCAACTATGGTGGGCTGCTGTGGTCACATATAAAAAATCACCCCAAATATGTTAAATCCCAAGAAACACGCACTAAGACACCTTGGGAAACACGCAGTTAGACTATTTGATGGACCTCAAAGTCCATTATCCAATTCAATTTAATTTTGGCAGCCTTTTTTCTATCCTCCCCAATAGAGCTAGACCTTATCGCTCCCAACAAACCCTAAAAAATTAGGTCCAATTGGATTGGTTCACGGTTCAAGCCCAATTCCCCCTTTCTCTCTCCTCGAAACCCTAGATCTGGTTCTCCGTCGGGGAGCCGGGAGATCGCCGATTCCGACCTAGATTCAGCTTAAAGAAGGTATTTTTCCCTCTGGGTTTCTCTCGGCTCCTGTGCGTGTGTGGGAGGTTTGGATCGGTCGTGAGGTTTTCGAGAGTTTGCTGTTTTTTTTCTCGATTTTTTATGTCTCGTGTTTTTTTGTTGATTTTAATGTATTGTTGTTAATATATGAGATTGTACTGTGTTTTATGGTGAAATTTGTTGTTTAATTCGGTTTGTTTGAGGGTTTTAGTTTTCATCCGGTCCTGGTGAACTGAATTTGGCTTAGAGTTGGATCTGTGTTGCTAGTTTGCGAAGTTTTGTGCTTTTCTGTTCCTAGCATACACTCGGCATTTTTGTTGTTGTCTTGTTTTATATTTTTAATTGAGAGTTCGAGATGTATGAACAATTTGATTTTTTGCGACATCGGTTCTTGGTGTATATTTAGAAGAAATTGGGGATAATGGACTTGGGTAAGTAAC
Organism: Primulina eburnea; assembly: GCF_022965805.1. Classification (NCBI taxonomy): domain Eukaryota; kingdom Viridiplantae; phylum Streptophyta; class Magnoliopsida; order Lamiales; family Gesneriaceae; genus Primulina; species Primulina eburnea. Next base: position 7,896,757 of record NC_133103.1, read on the forward strand.
GGTGATTCTGTTCCTTTTCTGTGGTTGTGGTTGTGATTGCTGGCCTGATTGAGCAGCTTAAGCTCAGGTATTTGATTAAAAAGTTGAGCTCCAACTGGAACTTGAGGAAAAGAGCTCGAGTTTCTCCACATATTCCAATATAATTAGATCATGTGGGTCTATCACGTTTTAATAGAAGTTGACATAAATGATGATGATTCAATGGCTAACATTTGACCACATGTGAGAAATACTCGGAATAATACATTCTATTATTGCTTAAGTTTTACAATTTAACAATATTTTACATGTATTATTAAAATATATTTTATATATCCTATAAATAGCAGAAAAGTTGTTAATAGTTATTATTATTTTTGTATAGATGGATGCTGTATAAGTAAGAATAATCAATCAATATATTTGCCGGACATGTAGTAGTGACCTAGTCATTTTGTGGAAATATTTTTTGAAGTTGCACTATATTATGTTTTGTATATTTTGCTGTACTTATTTACTTGTAGTGTCCTTGCTACGAGTCTTTAGGTATTTTTCTGAACTTTTGTTGTTGTTTCTTGGTACTGTGACATGATCTGCATTCTGCATTAATATACATAATTTCAAATTTGCAGAAAATTTCATGAATCTCCTCGAGATGGAGGCTGAGGACCCTAAACCAGTCATGAATAATGAATTAGTTCCCATTGACGCCATTGACACCATAGACACAGAACATGTCGACGATGAAATGCAACTTGACATCTTAGATACACAACCCCTCGAGACTGAGATGCCACCCATTGATCCTGTGGCACAACCCACCAAGCGTAGGAAAAAGAAGTCGATAGTGTGGGAACATTTCACTATAGAAACAGTTGGTCCTGGATGCCGAAGGGCCTGCTGTAAACAATGTAAACAGTCATTTGCCTACAGCACTGGCTCAAAAGTAGCTGGAACGAGTCATCTGAAGCGGCATATTGCGAAAGGAACATGCCCTGTTGTTCTGCGTAATCAGGAGAAAAATCAGTTAGTCCCATTCAGTGCACCGTCCAAGATGGGCACGTTATCAAATACACCTAAACGCCGCTACCGAACTGCCAGTGTGCCTTACGTTGCTTTTGATGCAGACCAGTGCCGACATGAGATTGCTAAGATGATAATCATGCACGATTACCCGCTTCACATAGTTGAGCACCCCGGTTTTGTGTCATTTGTCCAGAATTTACAGCCTCGATTTGATATGGTCAGCTTCAACACTGTACAAGGGGATTGTGTGGCAACTTATTTGAGGGAAAAACAGAGTATTCAGAAGATGATTATGGGTATCCCAGGACGTATCTGTCTTACGCTAGATATGTGGTCATCATGTCGAACTACTGGCTACGTATTTGTAACTGGGCAGTTCTTTGATGGTGACTGGAAAATGCACCATAAACTTCTTAATGTTATAATGGAACCGTATCCAGATTCAGATACAGCTTTCAGCCATTCTGTTGCTGCATGCCTCTCTGATTGGAGTATGGATGGCAAGTTATTTTCAGTTACGATCAACCAACCGTTGAGTGAACCGGCCATTGATAATCTTAGAGCCCTTCTCTCTGTAAAGAACCCTTTGATGCTTAACGGTCAATTGTTGCTTGAAAATTGCCTAGCTCGATCTTTGAGTAACATTGTACGAGATGCATTGTATTCTGCGAAGGGCATTGTTGACAAAGTTAGAGACAGTGTCAAGTACGTGAAAACTTCCGAATCGCTCGAGGAAAAGTTTCTGGATCTAAAACAGAAACTTCAAGTGCCTAGCTCTAAAAATCTTGTTCTTGATGACCAAACTAAGTGGAACACAACTTATGAAATGTTGTTGGCTGCATCAGAATTGAGGGAAATCTTCTCTTGCTTGGATACTTCGGATCCGGACTACAAGGATGCCCCAACTATGGAAGATTGGAAACAGATCGAGACTTTCTGTACTTATTTGAAGCCGCTTTTTGACATAGCCAATCTTCTGACCACAGCAACTACTCTGACAACAAATACATTTTTCCATGAGGCGTGGAAGATTCAGTTGGAGTTAGCTCGAGCGGCGGCCAGTGAAGATCCGTTTATTAGTTCCTTGACTAAGTCGATGCTAGATAATTTCGACAAATACTGGAAGAGTTGCTGTTTTATTCTTGCTATTGCTGTCGTTATGGATCCTCGGTTTAAAATGAAGCTTGTTGAATTTAGTTTCTCGAAAATATACGGGGAAGAAGTGGACTCTTACGTGAAGGTTGTCAACGAAGGAATCCACGAGCTCTTTATGGAATATGTAGCTCTTCCTCTACCTTTAACTCCAGCTTACGCCGAAGAATCAGCAAACGGGACGACAGTAAAACTCGAGGAAGCACAAGAAACCGGGGTTGCTAACAACGGTCTTGCTGGGCTGGCAGATTTTGACATGTACATGATGGAAACCAACAGCCAGCAATCAAAATCAGAACTAGATCAGTATCTTGAGGAATCCCTTTTGCCGCGGGTGCATATATTCGATGTGATGGGGTGGTGGAAGCTAAACAGAACGAAGTATCCAACCCTGTCAAAGATGGCTCGTGATATATTATCGATCCCAGTTTGTACTGTTCCCTCAAGCTCTGTATTTGATATGGTGCCGAGGGAAATGGATAGTTACAGGTGCTCGTTGCGACCTGAAACGGTGGAAGCTCTTATATGCGCAAAGAATTGGCTTCAGCCGGAGAAGGTTGAAACTCCTATTCCTGCTGTGAAATTGGAAGTTCCGATCTAATGATTGTTTTGAAATTTTATTTGTTAGAAAAGCAGGTATCTTAGGTGGTAGATCGTATCATCTTTAAGCTTTGTTTTTTGAGTTGGCCAACTTTGAACTCTCCGTTGTATCATAATTCTATTTTTCGAGGTTTGTTTGGAATAGAGAAACTCGTGTACTTCAGTTTGCTCCAACTAATTATTAGATCGAAATAGGTTATTTTATTTTTAGAAATGGTGTGGTTAAATAGTCGTGTTTAGGGATAGAAGAGTGATACTGATTTTTTCACTGATTACACATGTCATATGCCGAGTGAATAAATACACCACTGAGTCACATGACTAAAATAACAGTTTATATATCCAAACATTTGAATTTAAGAAATTCAATTTTTTTAAGTCCATTGAATTGAAGAAAATCATTCACTGAAAGTTCAGAGCTAAATTCAACAATTTCGAGTTAAATTTAATGAGGATGTACAGTTCCTATGAATTTGTAACCCGAGAGGCAACCGTGGAAGCGAATCGGATTTGATTTGATTTGATTTGATTAGAGTATTATATATTTTAGTACAAAATGTTATATAATTCTGAAATAAATTGGAAATGAAAATTTTTAAAATATCTTCTTTTTTTTTTTTTTTACCTTAGATTGAATATAATTTTTAGGTACTCGAACTGAATCAAGCTTTAGTAGGCTTAAAAATTATGTAATCTTTACTGGGAAGAACCTTCTTCATTTACCACCATATGGATAAAGCTTTTTTTTGTGGACTCTCGGTCGTTAGCATTCTTTTTTTTTCCCCTTAAATCTAAATTCCAGATTATTATCGTGTTTGATATTTTGATATGAAGCCTAAAAATCTTCCATTCTCTCTTTAAGATCACAATGCAGTGCTCGTAGAATAGAGCTACAGTAGTGTATTGGGTCGCGAGGATTAACGTTGTACAATAATAACTATAGATTTTTTACTCGACCAATGTTAATCACTTAGAGAATATACGATGATGGTCAATGTACTTATCCCATAAAGCACCTATTTGAATATATGGATGTCCCTACATCCATGCTAATGAAACGTAACAATGGCATATCACGAATATTAGTCCCGAGTGAGTATGTCAATATTTTTCTTCTTGAGAGCTCATGGACCGTAAACTAATTTAGATATTACAGTCATTAATAATGAGCAAACTGGGATTCATTGAGCTGCTGCAGAGCCTCCGAACCAAGAAAATAACAAGGTTTACGTACCTCAGAGTTTCGATTATAATATGAAACAAAGGGAACCTTGGGAAATTATTGGAATTCAACAAGATGATGAGAATGTTGCAGAGAGGAAAATCCATAATGATTTTAGCAAGCAATTAGAAGATCTACTATTTCAAAGTGTGTGCAGTATTCTCTTGATCTCTTGCATATGTATATGTTTAAGGTTCCAAGTTTTGTATTCCAATCTTTCTTAGAAGGCTGGCTACTTTACACTCGTATATGTCAATGAAGCCTCGTGTATGACTGGCTCAAGGGTTTATATATTTATTTATTTATTTTAAAAAAAAGAAGTTGATATTCAAGGGATGAACTCATCAAGATCCGGCTCAAACTCCCGGCCCATCTCTAAGGCCCACAGGTGAATGACCCATGACAAACTCAGGTATTCTCCTATAAATACCAGGTTTGAGCGTATGATTATATAGTCAATATATATCCTCAGTCTCTGACTTGAGCGTCGGAGGAACTACGCCAAGACACCCTCCTGGCTCCCTCTTAACGGTCTTATTTGTGATTTCAGGCGCAAGGGTAATTTTGAAGCCCGTGTTTGGATTAGTGATGCTTGCGTGGATCGGACCCTAAATTTCCCGTGAGTATGGTCAAGAACGGACTACAAGGGTCAGCTACCCAGCTAACTTTCATAATTAAATACCGTTACTGTTATAAGCGGGTCTGATTGTGAAAGACCTATTACTGGATAATTCAGGGATAGAGCCAAAGAGCGTGGTGTGAACCATACAAGTTCTCAATAACATTGATTAAATGAAAAGTAACTATAGAAACGATGGAAACCACTATTTCTTTAATCCTGCAATTTGAATTAATTTATGACTATTCGAATTTTGATTTATATGATTAATACTATTTATTCAACAAATTTAATTGTAAGTTTTTTATTTGAATGGTGAATTGGATATCAATAAGATTAGTCATAAAGGAATCACGTCAATTTTCATGGGCAAAAACTTGTGTTAGACGGTCTCACGGATCTTATTTGTGAGATGGATCTCTTATTTGGGTCACCCATGAAAAAGTATCACTTTTTATGCTAAGAGTATTACTTTTTATTGTGAATATGGGTAGGGTTGACCCGTCTCACAGATTATGATCCGTGAGACGGTCTCACATGAGACTCACTCATTTTCATGTGTTACAATTTTCAAATGGATTTATTCAAGTTGAAAAAAAGATGTGCTCTTTTAATGGCGGCTATTGGATCAACCCAATTATCCATAGGTAATACCCCAAAGATAGATCGAATAAATCGTATCAAAAGCCGACGTTCAACTATATATACTGAATCTATATCATTTTTAGTTAAATAAATATCTTACATATTATTAATAGTTATCATCATTACTCTGAAATATCTTACTAATTAAATTAGATTTCAAAAAGCGTAAAATTATTATAATTATATTGAAGGTGTTAAAAAAATAAGCATAGCTATATTGCAACTAATAATACAATATGATTTAAAAAAAAAACTTCCAAAGAAAAGGTGAAGGCAAAAAAGAAATTGTAATCGTACATCATATATTTTATTTCCGATCTGCTTCTAAAACATAGATATTCTGAAAAGGAAGGAGCGTTACATGAGTAGCAAAAGCAAACCTAGAGACAACACAAACTTTAAACCATTACACTTCCACAAGGATAGAAGTAATCTATCAAGTTATTACTGTAAAAACTAAGAATTATCATATCAACATCTTCCTATATATGAGCTTCTTCCTCAGATTAAAATGAATCCAGTGGGCAGCCGTGAGATAGCGCGAAAGAGAGCGGTTCGAATTCAACTTTTTTTCCTTCCATTATAACATCAGTAGCAACCATGGGGGAGGGGAATGAGTTAGTATACGGAGCAAAGGGTAGCTAAGTCCCCTTTATTCTTTCCTACATTAAAATTTTTTTTCCCCCCTGTGTTTCTTAATGATTCTCATAATCTAGCTTTGAAATGAAAATTCATAATTCAATCTCAATTTTATGAACTTTCTGATCCTCCCGCGGCATGTCTTGCAAGTTCAAGGTCACCAATCCCGAGGTAGAATCGTACTCGAACTCGACTGCGGATGATCCTATGGAGCACTTTCTTGGCTTGACCGATGAATAAGCACCAAAACGTCCACAACCCTTTACATCCAGAGACACCACTGCCAACACATCTCCGCTTAAGTTCTCCGCTTTCTGTCCATTCTCAAAGTCATAAGATTTTTCACCTTCTTTCACGTCATATTCGAGTCCTTCTATCGCTCCACCGGCATTGAACATGTCAATTAGCCCGAACGGTGCAAATTTGAACCCGGGAACGAGTTCTTTAATGGGTGTAACAGTGAAAACTTCGTGCTCTAGGATCTTGAGGGAAACCGGCATGGCAACATTGCGTGGAAGAGTGATGGGTTGCCCACTCCGGTGGGAGTAAAGAGCCACATCGCCCTTCCAGTTGGAGTCGAGGGCAGTGTCTGAAATGAGATGAACATCACGGCCCTTGACGTGGCCGGTTATTGCTTCGGTGTTAGTCTGATGGAATGTGTTCATTCTCTCAACGCTGTTCCATGCTGCACCCTGGCAATTGTATACCCCGAGTATACCGGTGTATTTGTTGATGTTCCATATTTTCAACAGGCTGAAACAGAACAAAGAGTTATTCAGATAATGCATCCACACGAGTATAAGAAGTAAACAAGAATAAATAGTTAGAAATCCATTTCCTAAGAGCATGAGATGTGGTAAAATTAATCTGATAGGGACCAAGGAGTATAGACTCGAATCAAATACGATCGGATGCTAAAAACCAGCGTGGTAAAACATATAAGGCTGTGCACAAATAGGTTTCGAGTTCACCCCAAAAGCTCAAGGTTACTAGGATCAACTTTAACAACGTAAAACTATGTACTTGAAGCAAAAGGTTGAAGCCATGATGTACTAGTATATCAATGTGGAATTTCAAATCAGTGAGACTAAAACAAAGCCAATCATTCAAAAGCACTCACCTAGCACCGTCACGGGCTGGGTCTGTAAACAAACAATCCTTAGTAGGTCGGCCGGGTAATCTGGCTCGGAGAATCGAGCCATCCGGCAGAACAAGCTTCCTCAAAACATCGAAATTGTGCTTCCCTGGTGCATCACTGTTTCAAAAGAACTTGATCGTCAGCATTTTAAACAGAGATCCAACAGGGATCATAAAGCATAAATTTACATGTACACTGGTCGAAAAAGGGGAAGATATGGGATCATTACCTGACATAAACAGGCCCACCGCTAATTGCCCTGGCCGATCCGTGGTACTCTGCGGCCGGATGTAGAGAATGAAACATATCCCAGTCGGGTAACATAACTTCTCCAAGAAAGACGCTGTTATATGAAACAGATGCAATGTGGATCGTATGTGATACTGGCTCTCGGGGGTAGAAATCATCAGATGCTCTCACAATAGCAGTTTGTTTCGAACTGTTTTACGGAATCATCATTAGAAAATCTATCAGAAGTTAAATAAATAATGGAAATGGTAAAATATAAGAAATCCAAGCTCTAATACCACAAAAAGATTCAGTGGAAAGAATTGAAAAGTGTACCAGTAAAGCGATTCCAGGTTGTGGCTCATACAGGAAATGCAGCCATTATCAGGGAAGTTTCTTGCGACAGATGCTTCAAGAGCTTGATGATACTGTCTTGTTAACTCCACTCTGCCTCCAAGACCGGCCCCGAGTGTCTCCAATATGCATTGCACATCAACTTTCACCCCATCTATCCCTGCGGAAGCCAAATATGTATGCAATTCATTGTAGAACTTGTACACATTCTTGGGATTCACCAATCCCAACCCCTGCATTGTAAGTGCATCGGTTTTCCACCCGGGCTCGTTGGCCATCACGCCTTTCGACACCGCTGGATACTGCATAGCTGATCCATATTGCTCCATTTCTTTCACTCCAGGCCTCACCCCACCCCAATAGCCAGTGATGGCGTGCCACACATACACGTATTTCAATCCGTGCTTCTCTTTTGCTATGTTAGCGATACTCTTGATCCCCGCTGTGGAATCTTCCTTATCCTGAAATTTAGCGTTTTCTTTAATCCCCGTCAGCCTGAGCAGAGGCGGCTGCTCTTCCTGGCTCCTTTGCTCGTCTCCTCCGACTGACTGCCAACCGTCATCGATGATAACGAATTTCGGCGGTGTTCCGCCAGTAACTAGGCTCTGGAGGCCGGCTTCGACCCCTTCTTGAGTCACTTCATGATAGAAAGCATCCCAAGTACACCAACCAAAGCAATCAACAATCCCTGGTAGCCTCTTCTCTTGCCTAATCCTAAAAGTCCCCAGATGCAACTTAACCTCCTTCATGGCCTCGTGTATCGTCACAAACGGATCCGTTCCGGCACCTAGATACATTGAATGTGTGAAAGTAGATCTAAGAGTATCATTATCCCCGCTCTCCAAACATAATTCTAGCTCATCCTCATCATTCCCTTGAAGACAAGCTTTAAATGACCCTTCGATCAAAGGCAAAAACACCGTGTAAATCACCTTGTTTTCTTCATCACCTTCAACCTCCGATTCGAGATGGGATCCATCTTTTGTTTCCAGAAGCAGGAACTGCGTCTCGAGAGGAATATCTCGCCCCTTATCCCCCATTTTCTGCGACATCCACCACAACTTGAACCTGAAACACGCCAAGAACCGAACGTCACGCAGACTTCCGAGCGAAACCACGTGACGGTTGCTATCTTGGTCAAAAGCTGCTCCCAGAAACACCCCCGCCACAGGTCCCGCGGAGGCTCCGGACGTGGCGATCACATTTTCCGGCACGTTGGTAAGTATGGTCCGGTCCTTCACAACCAGTTTCCCATCCGCAACCCGAATCGCTGGCTTGATCGTCATCTCTTCTCTTACCTTACTACCCTGTAAAACAACAAATCAGCAAAATCAAATATGCAGAGGCTGGCAAGCTCCCAGAGCAAGAAAAATAAAGCTCATATGAAACATTGCAAACTATAGATCAAGATTAAAACTTTAACACTAAAACTGAGGAAACCAACGTACCCAATAATCAAGAACACTATTACGTTCAGAAAAGAAACGAAGAACAGAAATAATAACCCCCTCTCGTTGATTGTATTAAGAAATATCGGGAAGGGATAAATGAATGCAGAAGAAGAGAAGAGAACAGAGGTATTTATAGTGGCGAGAGGCTTCAAATGGTGAGCCAATAAAGAGTAAGAGTTCACCATTCGTTGATGATACAGTGGGATTGAAGCATCATCTCTCTCTGATTGGTTTACGACAAAATAAAAATTAATTAATTAATAAAAATGTTGGAACCCAACGGTGGAAAAGACTGGATTTGCCTCAATCAGGTCGATGTTCTGACTATAGATCAAATTACCACGTCGGATCCACGGCATGACAGCCCATGGTCTAACTAACAACTTCCATTAGGTAATTTGGTCATCATGATTTATAATTATAATAATAATAAAAAAAAAGATTTAAGGTGAGATTTATAAGTTTCTATTATACAAAAATTGACATGGTTCCGAGTTAAGTTTATACTATTATAATTTGAGTATCGGGAAACGTTAGAAATTAATATCTGCTCACAACATAAAGAGTTAATATATGAATATCTAGCCTAAAAATAAATTAATTTCATTTTACAACCTTCAACACAACATAAAATAAATTGTCATTCGTCGAAATAACAAATGGTGACCAAAATTTGGAGACAAATTACAATTAATTCACATGTAAAGGATTATACATGGGATTTAGGACATTAGACATTGGATATGCTATTCACGTTTAAGGAAATCCTACCTATGTGGGCACTACCTTCACTTCATTTTAACGGGTAAGATCTTACCACACATACAATTTCAAAAAAAAAAAAATGGGTCCTATATATGCATGGACAAATCTTGATCATCCATCTTATCATGTGGGCAACGCATACATAGGTAGGATGAAATAAACCGCTATTCACCGTATAAGACTTAAAGATTTAAAATTAAATTATAATAAGTTACAATGAATTTTTATATAACAATATGGATTAATCATATCGTAAAGTGAGTACGATCACGAAATAGTTGTTATAGAGGTCCATTGTCCAGTCACACATAATGGTATCGGAGATGATCACCATTAATTAACACCGAGAATTAAGTTATACAGAAAAAAGTGTTACGTGCATGAGAGCAATCTCTTGAACCTGTATGAGTTACTTCTGGATTTTCGACGTTGATGGATCAATGGATCAGACCACGACGATGATGTTGTATTCTTAAAAAATGAGTGATTGTTATACATATTGTCCCACATGATAAAACTTAAATATCTAAAATTAATTTATAATGGTTACAATGAACTTACGTAGCAACTTGGGTTAATCATTTTCATGAAACGATGAATACAAAATCGTTGTTATAGGAGACATGCAAACACGACCCCGAGCATAGGCTGTGAGATTGGAGGATGCAAAGGTTAACACCGAGGCTGCTACACCAATTGAAATTTAGTGAAACTGGCCAAAAATAGTAGACCTGTGGTTGATTAATTCATACAAAAATATATGTGAGTTCATAAATAGCAGTAGTTAGATGTTGTAAATGAGAGAAGCGCCGACAATTAGGAAATAAGGGGAAAATCAGAGGGCACGAAGGTTAAATTCACCTGGACCAAGCGGAAAATATGGCTCGTGCATCTAACATTTTTAGTGCATGTTTTAAATATAATTTCGAGAGAATTAATACATAAATTTAGTGTGTATCCTATAAAAATGTAATTTGAGAGTTTTCGAAAGTTTTACAAACTAAATTATTTATATTACATAAAGAAATATTTAGTCTAAATTTATTCAATGTAAATCACTCCATAGATACACCGAATCATAAATCGACGTTTCTCGTATCTAACAACTCAATCTTCAACATGGAAATATCTAAGACCTGTGGTGCCACAAAAACATTGGTGCTGATCTGTCTCCACGTCGGCTACGACTTTCCGATGGGAATGAGAAAATAACGTGTCGGCGGATGATTGCTCCGTGCGGTCTTCCGACGGCTGAGATTGTAAGTTCATTAATTTGTGGTCACTTTATATATATTGGGTTAGGTAAAATGATTAAGCAGCTGGACACATGGGAAACACTTTGTTTAAACAATGTCATATTGTTGTCCTTTTGTTTAAAGTAAAAACAATTTGTGGTCCTAATAAAGTATAACTTACCCGACATGAAACTTTAATCGGTTAAATTATATACTGTCACGTGTCATCGGATTTTGCTTCTAAGATTTTCCCAAAATCTCGTGTTCAAAATTCAATCCTTACAATCATGCCCAAGAGAAATTATGGTTTGTGCTTTTTTTACGATGAAGAACCCAAAGTCAGTATTATTTAAGATATGCAGCGAGTAAATCTCGTCTGTATGTAATAGCTTGTGGGTTATCACATGCATCACAAACAAACGTCAGAGATGTTAAGGTTTTCTCGACGTTAACACTCCGACGCTCAAGTCATAAAATAATTTAAAGATGTTATCTGAAAGCTGTAAATAGTTTAAATATAAAATAATAAGAGTGTATTTTAAATAATGAGTGTCTTTCTCTGTTTATTTATTTTTTAGAAGTGTCTAATACTCTTGAGGCATTTGTAAGTAATTTGAATAATAAAATTGAAATATGCAATATCTCTTGACTTAGAACACCCATTTGGTACGATTTTGTTGCCGAGTTCTTTAGTTAAATCTAATACTAAAGATCTTATAATTTTAAAAGTCAGGCGTAAAACCTCCTAAAAAAACAAATAAACAATCGAGTTTTTTTCGTTTATTGTTTTATATTGATTATATGAATAATTTGCGCATATTTTATCAATTAAAGAACTTTATATATTAAATGACGAGTGAATTTGTGTTTTAGACCATTTATTTTAAAACAGTATTTCATAAAACTATTAACAAGTAGATTTTAACTTAAAGTGGTGCATATTTACGTTGATGTATGGTAGTAAAAATATATTTTTCTATTGAATAACAAAAAGTTAAAGTAGAAGCATTCAAAATTATTTTTTCGACCTGATTTCTACTCTTTTTTAAGTATCTAAACAAATTGAAAATTCATAATCATACTTTAATATTAAATCTAAAAACAGTTTTATATATATATATATATATATAGACAAATATATATATGAAAGATGGTGGTTGTATTATAGTAGCTCTGTGTGGACAGTAAAGAAAAAATGTAGGACAAATACGAATTATCTCAAAAATCTGATTGGTTTAAAAAAAGTTGGTCAAGAAAGGCTTCGCTATTTGGTCAAGCAAATTAATCCTTGACTATGTATCTTGGTACATATGAAACACAACTTGTTTTTTTTTTCTTCTTTTGATTCGACCATTTTCAGAATTTTGAAATTACATCTTGAATTTTCTCTATTTAGACCCCCCAACACGAGTTAGTACACACAAATTTTCGAAAATTACATTTAATTTTTTAAAAATGAAATTATAGAGATTTGCATATTTAAAATCATATGGTAAAAATGCAATCACTAATATCACATTATCTTACAACTTAAAAGTGAACTTTAAGTAACTAAAATCACTCTTTATATGTTTCAAACAATTATTTTACTAAGTTGGGACTATCTGGACTATCCAACGACATTTGAAAGCAATAACAAGTGGTGAGATAGTGTCGGAACTTTTGTTCCTGCAAAATCATTTCGATACTTAAATCTGCGAAGAGAATCATCGTGACATAAAAAATAATTTGAATATATAAGATGTGTGTTTTAAATTTTTTTTATTTATAAATATGAAAGAAATGAGTCAACATACACTGATAGCCTATCAATCGCTATAATGTGTGAGATATGTCCTAATATCATGCAATCACATAAAGTTTGATTGTATAATAATCATATTTTAACAAATTTAGAATATGCCAACCGACCTCCTTTAGACATTAATTCAATGGAGAATGCTCCACTAAAAGTTACTTTCAGAACTAGATTATTATTTTAACATAATATATATTTAAATCAAAAGTAGGAAAAATAACGACACCTGCAAATTAACAAAAAAGGAGATTCTACGTCGGACCACTTAATATAACAGATGTGGGAAATTCTGTGTCCAAAACGAAAAGAAACAGAGCACATGTCAGAAAACACTTAAGCCAGCGATTCCGAATTTTCAATCTCAAATAATGCACTAATTAAATATTGTAAAGCAAGTTGGTTTCTTGATAACTGGAATCTGAATTTTATTTTGAAATATATATATATATATATATATATATATATATATATATATATATATATAGGGGTTTTTTACAAAAATAATTTAATTTTTAAATTTTTTCAAAAATAATGTAAAAAAAAAAACCTTTTCAAAACTACCCTAATCCGCTCTCACGGAGCGCGGACGCTGCACACGTGGAGCAGCGTCCGCGCTCCGTAAGAACGGACGCTGTGCCATGTAGGCATCAGAAAATATTAGCGACGGATAATATAACCAAACCGTCGCTACTTTGCGACGGTTTATAAAACCGTCGCACCACCGTCGCTATTATTAGCGACGATTTTTAAACCGTCGCTGAAATGTACTCAGCGACGGGTTATAAAACCGTCGCACAATTGCGACGGTTTTATAACCCGTCGCGAAAGGCGCCCTTAACCGTCGCTAAATGCGCATTTGAAACTTTAATAAATTTGCATGATGGGCTTATACTCTTGCAAGCCCACGATCCATGCCCCCATTATATTAATATCATCATAATCTCGATCGACGATCCAATATCATTGATTGACAATTTCAACTTGTTTGTTTATATGACGCACACTTTAATTTCGAGATACCTACCTCTACGCGTAATTGTATCAACAGCGTGCACATATGCGCCGCGGATAATTTTGAACTTTCAACGGCTTGCAAGTTTGCAGCCTTCAAACTTAATATATTGAAGACTGCAAACTTGCAAGCCGTTGAAAGTTCAAAATTATCCGCGGCGCATATGTGCACGCTGTTGATACAATTACGCGTAGCGTGCGTAGAGGTATGTATCTCGAAATTAAAGTGTGCGTCATATAAACAAACAAGTTTAAATTGTCAATCAATGATATTGGATCGTCGATCGAGATTATGATGATATTAATATAATGGGGGCATGGATCGTGGGCTTGCAAGATTATAAGCACATCATGCAAATTTATTAAAGTTTCGCATTTAGCGACGGTTAAGGGCGCCTTTCGCGACGGTTTAAAACCGTCGCTCAATTGCGACGGTTTTATAACCCGTCGCTGAGTACATTTCAGCGACGGTTTAAAAATCGTCGCTAATAATAGCGACGGTGTTGCGACGGTTTTATAAACCGTCGCCAAGTAGCGACGGTTTGGTTATATTATCCGTCGCTAATATTTTTTAGGGTAGTTTTGAAAAGATTTTTTTTTTTTACATTATTTTTGAAAAAAGTTTTAAAAATTAAATTATTTTTGTAAAAAACCCTATATATAGAGAGAGAGTTTTGATACGACACAAAATTCATAGAGTGAGCCTTTGATAGATACATTGTATTTTCTACTCAGTTTCAATTTTCGAAGTCTATCTTTCCGTGTAAGTGTCATTAATATCTTACTGACAGTGTAATTTTTTTTAAAAAAATATTCATAATGTATATAATATTTATCTTCGAAGCATAATTGGAGTATAAAAAACTTATTTTACCAAGAATGTGATTTCTTTGGCCATAAATTCAGGTGTTAGGTTCATGGAATAAGATGATGTCAAGAAACGATAATTATCTTGTTAGGAGAGTGATCAACACGTGTCATTTGTATTGTTATTCGATTTAAAATATTGTAGCTGCGCTTGCAAAATTACAACTAGCTATATAATTTTATAAAAAAGACAAACATTTAATATTATAGACGATAAAATAATTTATGGTATAAAAATAATAAATTGAAAGAATAAATAAAATTATTATTTTTAATTTCAATTATGATACAACTAGAGAAAAATATTTGATGGAAAAAGAATGTTGAACATTATCCTCCACGTCTTAAGATTAAATGATAATTTTATTTTTATTATTGAGTTATTTAAAATATATTAAAATAATTCTTGTACGTGAAATTTTTGTTATGAGCTATCACGCATGCACAAAGCGTATGCTTGAATATCCGTACATATCAGTATAATATATACTTTAAAATTTATTGGAACCTTTAAACATTATATTTCTAAAATTATATTTTAACTTAACAGAATAAAATGATGTGAAAATTTAGTTTTGAAAAATCATCTCCATCTTTCTTTGTGTACAAATTGACAAAGAAAATAATTTTTAAAAAAATTAGCTTAATGAATTGTTTGTTTCCCCTAAGTTATTTGATGCTTCTGTGTCTAAATGAACACTAAATACATTTTAGGGTACTCATTCAACTATTACTACCTTTTATAATCTCGAACTTATAGGATAATCAGTTTAATTATGATATAGAAATCACGAGCGCAAAATCCAATATATTTAACTAAGTTGGCCGTGGGTGATATCTACCGATCACCCTTTGGATTATGCTTCACATATCAGAGATGATGTATATACAAAAATATGAAACTCAAGCTCGAATCCACAAAATATCGGGGTTTCTATTCAAAGCAGTTGAGTTTATGTTATAATTAGAATAACATTTTCATCATATTTTAATACAACATGTTACATTAAAACTTGTTTTTATTTTGAATTTCATGTATAACAAATAGAACCACCCTTGGACAGTACAACATGTTGCATTAAAACTTGTTTTTATTTTGAATTTCATGTATAACAAATAGAACCACCCTTGGACAGCAACTCTAACGAGCCTTAATTACCCACAGTACGTTTTAGACAATCACGTGACGTCCATGTGGCCTTAATGCCACCGAATGGTTGGAAGCTGTCGAGTCATAAATCATAATAATGTAAAGTGTACCCCCAAATCAGGCAACTTTAGATTTGCCAGCTACGTATCTTCTGCTCAGATTTGGCAAAGGATCGAGTTTGTCTCCGCCATTAAATAAATAAATAAAAAGACCTCAAATTTTATACAGAAAATTGGTCTTCAGTCTTCAATCATCGATTTTTTTTTGTTAACTCTCTGGATATTTTTTTAGTACCACATTTCCATATGAAGTGTACCACATTTTATATGACATAGTACCATAATTTTGTGAGTAGGGAGTGAACCCAATAAATGTTTTGATTGAGGATTTTTCACCAAATTCCCCAATTTTATAATTAATTAAAACAAATTCTAAATTTTCTCATTTTTTAAAGTCCCTTTTTAATAATACATTAAAATTTATATTAAATTTCATATGTTAATATAATCAAATATATTTGTCCGTCATACATTAAAGTTGATTTTTTGTAAGATGATCTCACAAATCCTTATTTGTTAGATATATCAACCATAATTAATAATTTGATCAAAGTGTAATTAATCTATATATAAATTTGTAACTCGAACTCGAATTTTGATTCCAATCAAATTCGAAATTAAAAATTTAAAAATTTTTAGAACTTCGAATTGAGTTTAAGTTCGAATATATCTATTTCTAACTGAATTAGAGTCCATATTTCTAACTGAATTAGAGTCTTGATTTTTCCAGCATATTTGTCTCGATTCGTTTCGTTTACACAGTTAATTTTATCACCATTCAAGTATAACTAACTAATTTTGAATTAGTATTGAAACCCCATGCCAACAATTTTTATCTTGTGCATATTGTTCATAGTGCTTACACTTTCCAAAATTACTCGTATTGATGTAATAAAAACGTAAATATGTGTTTTTTAAACATTATATAGATTTTTGTTATTTGAGATGTTATTGGACAAAAGACATAGTAAAAATATATTATTCTATTATAATATCAATAATGAAATTTATAATTTCTAAAAACTCTGATTTCAACGTTATTTCTAAGTAGGTGTCCAGTTGTATAATTAAAATTTAAAGCCAAGATAGAAAAATTAGAGATAGCTTGGATTTATGAAATTATTGGTGAAGATCATTAGAAATTTTTTTGAGCTGATCTTTATCGAATTATTGGTATATGTCATTTGGTATTATTGTCCGTTATAGGCCCCATCCAGCAATATGACTCACACCATCCCAGGTGTAGGGGGGTGATTTCCCATCCAATAAAGGGTCTATTGAATGAAGACAAAATCTAGCAAATCATATGCAATCGAAAGAGATCGACCTTTCTCACTTTGATCGGATTGCATTTTTTTTTTAAAAAAATAATTAGTTAATAATTGGATAAAATCATAAAAATATATAATTTTTAATGAACAACAGTGGCTGAAAATAATTTTCTTAAAACAAAAAAATAAAAGTAAAGTAGCAATTAACATATAAAATCCGATCATAAGTAATCGATCCGTTATTAAAATTTGAATTTTCCTTTATAATGAGTATGAAATTCGATAACAAGTAATTGATTTCGAATCTATTGACTTGTTTAGATAGATTTTAACAGGGAGTGTGTTTGGACGAAGTAAATTTGAAAGTGAAGGAGGAGAATTTTTAAATTTGTGAAATTCGATGGTACCTAATCAAGTGTAATTGATTTAAACTCAATATTTAATGGCAAATACACTTGAAACTAGCATGATGAAATCCAATTTTGAATTCTATTTTCGAATTAGATCATTTCGTAATTTAAATCCATATATTCAAAAGCAGTTTTGCCCGATTTTTAACTTACAACCATTGAATCTACATGTACTTTGTGACTCGAACAAAAGGTTAGCCTCAACATAAAAAATATTGAGTAGATCACTTGTGAGACGGTCTCACGAATCTTTATCTGTGAGACGAGTCAACCCTATCGATATTCACAATAAAAAATAATAATCTTAGCATAAACAACAATATTTTTTTATGGATAAAATACGATCCGTGAGAGTGTCTCACACAAGTTTTTTACAAAAAAATATTTACCACTAATGTAGCAAGTGCCATTTTCCTAAAAGTTATTTGGCTGACTATTGAAAGATATATGTGAGGCCAAACTATAAATTAGTTATCATTGCTAAGCTACATTCAAATTGATGGCTCATATCAATTATTTGAGCTTATCTTTCAAATCCAATTTTATGTGAAATTATGAACCCCACTTTTGACTTGTTTTAGTCACTTCATATACATACATTAAATTTTCCATATAATAATATATACATGACTCAACCATCTTGGCCACTAATTGTTTTCGTGTGCTTATTTATCATGTTATCCAAAAAATGGTTAGGGCATGCTCTTGGTCTCTTTGTTGTATAATTAATAAGGGAATCCCAAATTATCGTACGAGACAAATGCAACGATCTAATTCCTTTTTCTAAGGCTAATTCCGAACCACTTGATCGTGGAAAACTTTTGTCGAATTATAAGGAATCGAAACGAATCAAATAATGGCGTATAAATTATGATCACTATTTTGTAATATGTGACTTCTTATCTAGCCTTTCGAGATCCCCAAGAAGTAAAAGACGGATTAAACGCATGTTGTCAGAGTTGTCGATTATAAGGATTTGTACTTACTTGAAATTTATTTTTGTGTGGAAAACATTAGTTGAGTTCAAGATTTTTCATTATCATTGTTTTTTTTATAAAGAAGATTGACTAGGTTTCAGACTTAAACCCGGACTTGGTTCGAATGAGCCAGATAAACTCTCATGTTTAGTGTAACAGTCTGCAAATCACATCTGCCAGATAAAATATTACCAAGCGAGTTTTGTGAGACATGTTGGACCGAAAAAATGAATTCATATTTGGTGATACCCCCGGGGAGGCCCTGGTCATGGGTATTGGATTATATCGGGTTATTAATCAGGTTATGAAAATTTTGGGGCCGATCCGATAATAACCGGGCAAATGAATGCACTAAACATCATCTCCATGGCTTACCAGAAGCTCGGACTTTCAGACGAGTTCTCGGGTGATGGCCTTATCGGAGTGCACAAGCATGTGGTACCTTATTGGAGTAATCATTACCGACAAAATCGTATAGATTTGACAAGGAGAAAGAGACAGTTTGACAAGTAGGTGTCAGAAAAGCAGGTTATGAGCAATCATCCTGTTATAATTAGTAAATTAGCACTAAAAACAATGTCATAATTGAATTTTTTTTTTTTTTTATAAATATCAGGTTTGATTAACATGGAAGAATTCATTCATATATATTCTGCCCCCCATCATTTACTCTCTGATATACATCATTAATACAACATTTCTCCTTGCTACATTGATTTTCTTTATTCATGACTGACTTAAGCATCGGAGTGGCTGTGTCAGACCTCTCTCCGACGTACGTTCACGTAGTTATCTTTGTGTTTGCAGGATACATCATTTTTTCTCGAGAGAAAATTTTTCTATTTGGACGCATCTCGCTGTGTTTTCATCTCTCATCATTTTCGTAAACCGACTCGGTGAAATTACCAACGCATATCATACCCATTTTTACCTGATCACATAAATATTTATTTTCAGTAAATGAAAAGATCTTATTTCTATATATAATTTTCTTCTTGCATTCAAACATTTCGCCGGCAGGCTCGTACTTGAAACGAGGCACGTGAGACGGCCATGGTCTATGCTTTAATGGAACCTCAAAAAATATTTTAAATATAATTATACAATATTTTATTTAACTAATTTGAAATAAATACCAAAACCAATATTTATTCTACTATATTGATAAAACAATTTTAATGATAAAGTAGTTCAATTTTGTTAATTTTATACTGATATCTAAACATATAAATAAAGTTCATATTTATTATTTCTTTCAATTTGATTTCGTAGTAACATGTGATTTAGGTAATCAAATTTAAATATTATATTTTACTTTCAATAATTAAAATTTAGTATTAAGAATTCCTGTTCAGATTTTTTGTTTCCAAATTTCAATATGCATATGTTGAATGAAAAAGATAGTGCTAATACTATTGAAGATGATTAGCATATAATATATGAATCAAGAGATTTTTTCTATTTGAGTGTAGATTATCCAGATAATTGAGATAAAATTGATAAAAATATTGAGGACTTATCAGTTGAAAAATGATACAAATAAATATTATGTTGATAAGTTTTCACAAAATTTTATTAAAGAAAAAACTGCGGCCTTTTATTCGATGGACCCAAAATTTTCAACTTCGACTCATGCCTAATATCTCAGGTAAGATTCTGTTAACTGGGCTTGGGCCGGATACTATTCCGGTTCAAACATGTTATGGCCAATATTTTGGGCCAGTGCTCCAAATAAAGGTAAACAGATCCCAAAATGAAATTCTAGGTTGGCCAGTGTCAAGGAGAGTAGGACATGCCCTATATCTTGATGGGTCAGCCTCTTACCAAGCTGACCCAACAAGTAGACAAGAATACAAGCATAAATTCATGCACCGTACGAATTTCGTGACACGAATCTTTTATTTGAGATATTACTTTTTATTTTAATAATATTACTTTATGGAATAAGACTAAATTATGGCTATGACAAACCAAATCTTTATTATTTTTAAAATTATTATTAAATAAAAAAAATCTTCGAATGGAACAATTCGGCAAATTTTTTGGCGCGAATCGATAAACTCGTATCAGCAGACGACAAGGTCTTGCCTTTCATCAGAAAAGCCCTAGCAATGGCGGATTTCATAGAGCAAATGGAAGAAATTGTAGCTCTTCTGTCATCAGGGAACAAAGCTTTAGCGTACCCTAAATTATTGCACTTGCAACAAATCTCAGCTTTTGATTCTTCTTCCATTCAGAAATTTGCGGATTCATCTCACGCTATACTGTTCTCACTTCTTCCAGATATCTTTAATAACGATGAAGAAATGTACGTCTAGCCCACTCTTTTATTTTATCGAGCTCTATTTTTTTTTTCAAAATGGGATTAGATTTATTTTAATTGTTGGACAAGTTTGGATTATGTTGTTGATCACTGGTTCGTGGTTTATAGCGCTGCGCAGGCTTTAAAGTGTTTGGGATTTATGATTTACGACCCTAATATTTTGGCCGCACTTGGAGGTAGGTAGATTTATTACATTTTTGTCTATTCTTCTTCAGCACTGTTTAACTGTTGAATCTATTTGCTTTTATCATTAAGTTGAGTGAGGTTGTCCACATAGATGATCAGTTCAGGTAGACATGTTACCTGACCTGTTTCAAACCAGTTCCGAATTGACAGAAGATGAAATCAAACCAATCCTGTATGATACTGGATTGGATCGGTTCTGGATTTACCGGATTGAGAGTCTAATCCAATCCAAAATCAAAATTGTGTTAAGTTGGATTGAAATCAGATTGGACCGGATTGAGACGAAATTTGTGATAATTTTTTTTTAAAAAAACAATTATATATTTAAAAAAATTAGATATAAGTCTCATGTCAATTATATATATATATATATATATATATATATATATATATATATATATATATATATATATATATATATATCTGTGTGTGTGTGTGTGTGTGTGTGTGTCTGCAGTGTATATAGCTGCCGGCTTGTAATGGTTCCAAATCCATTTTGGAGCAACCCAATTCAATTCGCTATTGTTGTTGAATTCGATTCATGTCTCGGATTAAAATGGACCGAATTCAAATTGATTCTAGATTGATTCAATCTGTTAACCATGGCTATGCTCAAGCTGAGGAATCAACATTTCTTTGTTATTTACAGATGTATTACTTACACATATATGTGCCTATTCACATGTGTGAAATTTTACCCAAGAAGCCAATTATTCTGCTTAATTGAAGTTATTAATGTGTTGGCGTCTTTTTATAATTTCTTGTGTGTGCACATAACCACCAAGTGACTGTGCTATCATGCACATGATGTAACAACAATGGATACAAAATACTTGTATTGTTTGTTAGAATGGTAAATCCATGTGCATAATAACATAAAGAAATTTATTGGAGAAGTTTGTTTGATTGACGTTTCCATTTATATCCTATACAGGTGATGATGTTAACGTAGTAATTCAATCGCTGGTAGAGGTCATTACAACCACTAAAATCAAGGTTAGTTGATATTGGTTTCCACAATATATTAGGCTCATAATACTTCTCTTAGACATGATCAATAACCGTTTGATTTTGTTGGTTGCAGTCTGTTTGTAATTTAGGGGTATGGTGTATATCAATCCAACAATTTAGTTCATCCATACTGGATCATCACCTTCACTCTTTGTTAAGGGCAGTCGTCCATGCCATCGACAATCCAATTGGTTCACTCTCAACAACATTCGAAGCGATGCAGGTGTCGTGCTCGTGTACTTCATAATATTTGGCTCGCCTCTAATTGCAGTACCGATCTTAAAATTGTTGCCTGCAATACTCAGCAATTTTTTTTGAAGCCTGCTGAGACATTTGAAAATCCCATTTGCTTCTTGCTTAGAGGAATATCTACTAAACCGCACCACCTTATGAAATAGAAGAGTTACCTTTTGAGATTATGCTCTTTTCTGCAGTTGATAACTGAGTACAAGGCCAAATGATTTGCTCAATTGTGTGCCAAAAATGCCTTCTGTCCATGCGACAAATCATCATTAAAATAATTTTTTATTTGGAGAAATTTTAATGTTAGATATTGCATACCGATCATCAATGGGGCAAAAACTTGTAATTTTTGTATATATGCATTCTCATGAATATTCTTAATCTGAGGATTACAGTTCTAAAATATCAATATAATCACTTTCTGCTTAAAAAATGAAGGAGATAAAATGCTATTCATTATTTTGCAGCAATCATTTAAACAACAAATCAAATGGTAAAGATCACACGAATACAAGATTCCTCGTTTATATGCTTACTCACTCCATAACTTTATCTTTTGGTACACGTCATTGTTATTGGAGCTTTATGGTGTACTAACATTCATGGATATTGTATAGCTTAGGCCGAAGGTGCGCTAAAGCATAGTATTGTATAATCTAAGTGCTTGAATAAAATTTTGTTATATATTGTTAAATAGGTATTTTACAAATTATTGAATAATAATTAAATAAATATTCATTAAACTTAGAAAACATTAATTATTATAAGATTGTATTGGACTTTGAGTTCACAATTCTCACTTGGACACTTGCTTAATGGGTGTCTTGATCAATTGGGCTCATCACAGAGTGAGCTTCACAGTCAACACACACGCTTTATTGAAGGGATGGGTCTCATTGTGCCTCATCATAAGCTCCCAAAGTTCTTCCGATTTCTGGTTGTTTGCTGGATAGTGCATTTTGCTTGTATCACCCTTCTTAAAATTTTGAACATCATAATACTCCTTAAATTACAGATATATACTTTTACCAGGTATAGCCCTATTTGCAATGTATAGGTGCATAATTGACGAATAATGCTTATCCTATACACATGGGTTGATGGAGGTATTCCATGTTCTTTCATGGCCATGTTTTCGTTACCAATACTCATCAATTCTGCTATGACAGGCTGTGGTGAAGTTGACTAGTTCGTTAACTAAAGAGATGAGAAGTATTTCTAGCGTGTGGATGCCTCCCATTTACAGACGGCTTGTTAGTGTTGACAAAAGAGACAGAGATATGTCAGAAAGATGTTTGCTAAAGATTAAACCAATAATATGCCCTCCACCAGTTATTCTCTCCAAGGTACTGTTATTGAATCCCTTGCTATGGATACTGCAATGTGTTCCATCAGCAGTCGGCATGAGTCTCGATTCAACTTCCTGGATATAATTATTTTCAAAATTTGTTTCTGTTTTACATTTTTTTTTCTGTGTTTAATCCAATACGTGATGCAATTTAAGCAGGCAATTCTACTAGACTTGAAGAAAAATTACTCTCGTCTATGAAGGGACTAGTACACCAGGGGATGAAGATTCAGAGTCTTCAAGCATGGGGTTGGTTTATTCGTCTACTTGGACCATATGCAATGAAGAACAAGCATCTGGTTAATGAGATGCTGAAAATTCTCGAGCAGACGCTCTCAGATTTTGACTCACAAGTTCAGATTGCTTCACTGGTATTTGTTCAGTGATAAAGAATTAAAAAAGGTTTATGTTTAAGATCACCTTTAACATGATAGTGGTCTTTAAACCTGATGTGACATTCTTCATCTCCTTTTATATCATGTCATTTTCCATTTTGTATAAAGTTGAATGGACAGTGAGAGTCTCGAATTTTGTTCACGACATTAACATGATTTTTATTGAAATAGGTGTAGCTTTTTTGTTCACTTTTCTAGTTTTATTTCTTGTTATGCTATACATTTATTGTTGTCCAGATTAGTATATTAAACAGCAGGAGCAGTATCATAGGTACCTTGGTCGTTAATGTTGTTCCTAAGTTCCTCATTTTATGAAGTATAATCATTGCCATAGGAAGTTATATATCCAAATGAAAAAAGTAAGATAAGACGCTATTTATGCAGTTGAACCAAGTTTCATCATGTGATTAAGGCAAATTATTGCCCCTCCTATTCTTTGCAGGTTGCATGGGAAGGTCTCATTGATGCTTTGATAGAGCCTCCAGTTAATAGCCCAAGTATTTTTGCTTCAGAACATGGTGATGTAGTATTGAGTACATTTGAAGGCAACAGCGATTGGACCAAATCTGACAAATATTTGAAAAGAATTAAGCTTATTATGACACCCCTTATAGGAATTATGTCAAGTAAATTTGATGTGTCAGTCCATGCATCTTGCTTGAGCACATGGTCTTATCTTCTACATAAACTCGAAGGTTTTGTTAGCTGTCAGTTGGTGATAAAAAATGTCTGGCAGCCTATAATTGAATTAGTCTTTCTAGCTGGTGCAGACAGCAAGAACATCTTGTTATACTTCTGTTTGGATCTCCTTCATGCTATGATACTGGGGAAAAATCAGCAAAATTTTGCGGACCCGTATAACCAGGAAACCCTTACATTATTGCTTAAAAATACCTCAGTCAGTAGTCTTTCGTCTGGTAAGTACCCTTTGAGACCTTATCCAGTGATTTGTTCTCCTTGGAACCTCTGCCAGCTTGACATGCTCTTAAAAATGATATCTATTCTTCTAAATCAAGAGACAAATTCCACCGGTAATCCTGAAGGTCGAAGACAGGCAAATGAAGCTGTCTTAAGATTATTTGAATCTATTCTCGAAGCAGTTCAAAGATCTATAGCAGGTGCCTCCATTACTTATGATGACATTATGCAGTGTTTGAATACCAGTTTTCAGATTCCTGGCAAAAGTATGTGAAAATGTGAATTCAGTAGATCATTGCAGCCACTATTACTCCTGCATATGCCTTACATATTTAGAGGTGGTGACCGAGAGATTGGAATCATCCATTCTGGAATCTCCTCTCTACAAACTGGGAATAGAATTTACGTGCATTAAAAAATCAGAGCCTGCTTCTGAGATTAAACGCGCAATAGTACCGAGTATGTGCTCTTTCGATTTTGAGGAGAAGGTTACACCATTAGTGTACCTAAGTATTCTCTATTTCTCTGTTATTATAAATTCATCTTCCAAGGAATTTGAACATGAATCCCTATTACAGAAGATGCAGGACTATATGAAGTTTCTATCATCTTCGTACCATTCTCATGAAGTTGTTAAGGCATTTGTATGTTCATTGTATGGAGTCACCTTGGTTGACGGCCTACAAATCTGGGTGGTTCTAGCGAATTGTCTCAAAGACTTTATTGATGGTGAAAACTGTCGATCATTTCTGAATACAGAGGCGAACAATATTGGATATTCTCTTGTACTGCTTCTCCTCGCATATCCCTTTTCCGCGTGGTCTTCTTCTCATATCAATTTCAATCTTCAGATTGTTGTCGAACCATGGAAGTTGCTTTATGCATCTGTTGAACGGGCTTCTCTGACTGTTCATTTCCCCATCACGAATTTCTTAGAGGATCTTTGTGCAATATTGAATGGATTTATCGAACAAACTATATTAACAGTTGGCAGCGGAAATGATCTCCATCAGGAAAACATTGATGAGTTTGTTCTACTTTGTGGAAGCATTATTATATTGATTTTGAAGCAATTGACGTCGAGCATACGCTCCAAAGAAAGCAAAAGCACAGATTATGATGGCAGAAAATATGTCAGAAAAAATGGCATGTTGTTAGCAGCTCGGTAAGCATGTTAAAATTTCTGTTTGAACTGCACAAATCTGCAAATATTCTCTGATTTCCAAAGAGGTAAAAATTGAACTGGATGTTGTTGTAGTACTTGTAGTGATGTATGTATACAAATATGCTACTGTAAACTTATGATCTTACCTCTTAGGTGAGAAACCATGAATGATGCATTTTCAACATGACCAATCAAAATGTGGTTTTTTATAAACAGAGCCTGGATTGTTCATTTTTTTAGTCCAACCAAAGCCAACCATAAATTATTTTAATTGATAATAGTACTATGAATCCCCCCAAACAATGGATCTAATTGCAGAACAGGCTGCATTTTTTACTTGGAAAGAAGGGCAATTTAACCTTTGTTTTCTTTTGGATCTTGCTAATGGACATAAATGGTACTGTGAGTTATACAACTGAGAATCAATGGACTTATATATCTTGGAAATTTACATTTGGATCCTAAATGGGAACTCGCGATATTTAATTTTTTAATATTTTCAAAAATTAATTTGCTAGTGTTATTAGTGAAATATCTGCACATTGTACCATATTTTGCTGGTCTTTTATCTTTTCGTTTGTGGATGAATAAGTAATTTCTCAATCCTATCAAATTGTGCTTGTTATGATTAAATAAATTTGTAATTCTGCATCCTAGAATCCCCGTCTGTGTGTTTTATCCGGCAAAGAGATTATTTGGGGCCTATATTTTTCTTGTTTTAATGTATCTACTCTTGAAATTTGAAGTTTGAAAGCAACGAATTTTTCCATTAGATACCTAATATTTTCCTTGGTGAAAACGTTGACAGCATTTCATATAGTGTGTCCGTGGCTTAAATCTCTCGCAGGTGTATGAAGCTGTTCCGCACGAATAAAAAAAGAACCGAACCATCTGATTTCTCTTTGGCATCGCGGTATCCTCAGTGCTTCTATGTTTTAACATCCTTTTGAGGAATGTAGAATCAATTATTATTTTTAAAATTTTTGAATCTCAGCTTCTTCACAGAATTGGTCAATTTGGTCGGATGCCTCCAGCGGCAGGAAGATGTTGTTATGTTAATCGAGGTATGCTATTTTGTCACCACGGTGTTGGCCATGAAGATTAAATAATGAGAAACAATGCTATGCTATGTTTACATCTCAAGGGTCTATTTAGTTTTTACAGTTAATATTACAAATTTAGCTGCTACTGATATGCTTTGTTGCTTCGTAAATTACTAGATAATTAAATGTTTGCTTTTATATATGTATATATATCTCATCAGAGTACATCAAGTCCATTGCTTGAGTGGCTATCGGATATGCATCTACTCGACAAGAACACAAATGATCAACTCCGAATGTTGTGGAATGGAATCCTTGGACGTTTGCTGCAATGTCCGTCATCGTTGAAGTTCGACTCCTCCATGCTCAAGCTCCAACAACCCCTCCTGGAAAGAACTCTTGATCACCCGAATCCAACCATCTCTGAGCCGACCATTAGTTTCTGGAATTCAACTTATGGAGAACAGATCAAGTTGGATTTTCCACAAAATCTACTTCCTGTGTTAGACAAGCTATACAGAAGTGGCAAAATAAAACTATGCAATATAACCTGTCATATGGAAGATGGCATCAATAGGCTGCAGAGAAGTAAGGTGATAACTCCACTAAACAAATGTTCGAAAAGAGTTGAAAACATTGGAAATCCTACTTATGGATCACAACAGGACTTTGATAAGCTTAATTTTAGCACGAAAAGAAAACAACCTGAGATGACAGAACACCAGAGAGAAGTCAGGCGAGCACAGCAAGGTCGAGCAAGGGATTGCAATGGACATGGCCCTGGTATTCGGACTTACACCGGTGTTGATTTCTCTCAAGTAAATGAAGAATCACAAGACAGCGAGGATATTAGGGATTCCGAATCCATCTTGGAGATGTTGAAGAAAGTTTGTTGAGTCTTATTTCAGGGCCGTGTTTATCCAGATGATGGGCTTCAGTCCATCACATCGCTAGTTAGACAAACTGTCTCAGTCGAAACATGCATGATAAATTAATAATTTATACCATCTAAAATGTTTTCATGGTATTCTAAAGGCATCTCGTTTCATCGACCCGACACGCAAGATAATTAATTGTTCTGCTGTTTTGTTTATTATTAATGAAATTAATCAACCAATATTTATTCGGTATTTATATTTATTATACATTAAATTAGCAGGAATCTTCTACGTACGTAGCACACGTGTTTCGAAACACGTCGATTAAAAAAATACCAAGGATGATGAATCACGAGTCCCAAATTCAAATGGAGTGGAAAAATCTCTACTCAGTCGACACGTACGTACATGCCTCGTTAGTAAGATTATTATAATAATCTGTATTCTATCCAAATTCAACTTTTTGCTTCTTCTTTACTTTATTTATGACTTGTGATATCTGTTTTTACATTGTACAAAAGGTTCGAAACCGTCCACAAATTGCAGCAATAGCAGGAAGAACTTGGTTGGTTTTGATCAACTTAATTATTACCAAGAAACAATAATAATTAGAAAAAATGTCGACAGCATCAGTGATGGAGCCTCACGACAGGATGAGGGCCCGAGATGTGAACAAGGTGACGAGAGGCGAGCAGGCTCCCAGCCCGCCGCAGCAATCTCCTCCCGTGTCTCGCGCTCCGCCACCTTCCTCCACCAACCCTAAGGTATTTCGTCATCATCGTTTCATTCATCTTTGGAATCAATTTTTTTTCATGATTTCATTGTCCCATTTACACGATATATGAGCATAATCTATGGATACAGGTGATGAACAAGAGCGACGCATCGCAGGCCCTATCCGAGGTAGAAACAGCATCCTCTAAAATGCGCCGCTGCTACGACAGCTACTTCGACTATCACAAGTATGCCTATTTTTTTTTTTGTCTGAGAAATAAATAATATATGAATAATATATTTATAAAAATATGGATAAGTACTTAATTAATTTATAAGTTTAATCATAGATAAAAAGTTTCAATGAAATGTAAAAGATGATAATTAATAATAATATTAGGTGCGTCAAAGAAAAAGGATCAGAAGCAGAAGAATGCAAGAAGGTTGCTGACTACTACAAATCAATGTGTCCCGAATGGGTAATTAATCATAATATTACTTTTTCCATATATTATTGTAAGTAATGAAGCATGAAATGTTAAATTATGTATTTTTGAAAATGTATATCTAATTCAATTAGTAATTGCTTGCTGATTTCGCAGATTCATCAGTGGAGCATCAAGGAGAATTAAAATCTTAACCCATTTGTGCTTTTTATTTATATGTTGTGATCACCTTTTTAATTAACCAGTTTATGTATTACTATTTAATAAAACAAAGATTCTATTCTAATCGTTTTTACATTATTTTTTGTGTGAATTTCTTTCCACGAATGTCAGGAAAATTATAATCATAAATATCTGGATTCGTAAGTTATTGAATTTTTGGTAATGGTTAGCAATTCGATTAGTTCTCATGATAATGTAATAGTAACTACATTTAGATTTTAAAAATTAGTGTATCGGTTACTAAATAAATAATTTTAATTTCTTAAATTATTAACGACGAGGAATATAATAATAATAATATTATTTGATGCAATTTGATATAATATATAGATTTATAGTTACCTAAACTAAAATATAAATTCGGAAGAGTAAGTTTTTTGTGAGATTGTTTCAAGAATTTTTATCTTATGAGACGGGTCAGTTTTATCGATATTTACAATAAAAAGTAATAATTTTAACGTAACAAGTAATATTTTTTCATAAATAATTCAAATAAAGAATTAATATCATAAAATATGATTCGTGAGATTGTTTCACACAAAATTTTGTCAACTCGGAAAAATGTGATGAGTGTGTGTTTTCGATGTGCATCAAAGCAAATTTATGTGAATCGTGTTCTCTACATCAAGATCTTTTCTTGTGCGGCACTTTTGATACTTTATTGGGATTGAAGTTAAGTATTTGGAGAAAGCCAAATAATAGATATGACAAGTGACACGACTTTATCTATTTTAAAAATTTATGTGATTAAAATTGAAAAAAAATGAGTCAAATAATAGATATGACAAGTGACACGACTTATCTATTTTAAAAATTTATGTAAAATGTATCCATTTTATTAAGAAAAACAATGTTCACATATACAAATTAACCAACCAAGATAGGAAATCCCCATTCACCCAACAAAATGGCGAGAGAGAAGAAATAATAAATTGAGATAGAGAGTGAGCTATAATATTAGCATAGCGTGGGTTCCTTAATCAGATTCTTAATCTCTTTAGCACAAGAGCTAATATATCCAAGGTCTGAAGATAGGTCAATGACTGTTTACACGAAAAAAAAAAGTTATTAAATTAAGATTATTAATTAACTGATAACATGATTAAAAAAAAACCTACAAATTACATGATAATAAATGTAATTTTTCTTCTAGTTTATATTTTTCTTACTATTCATAATTTCTTAAAAATTTGGTTGATTGATTGTAATTAAGGGTACTTTCCCTTGTAATTATTGAGTTTTAAGTTGACGAATATTTATTATGAATTAACGATCCACCGAATAATTCAACTTACGGTTGCAATTATGAATTCGGGTTCTAACATTTCATTTTATAAACAAAAACTTTGAGTTTAATTTTAGTTTTTAATTCAGACTAAAAAATGTTCTTCACGTTCCTTGTCTGTAACTATATATTATAATTAAGATATGCAAACGAACTATCTTAATTGTGTGGTCACCATACCTATCTATATCTAGAAATTTAAAAATTGTTATAAAAAATGGTATAAATTTTTAAAATAAATAAAATAATTTTTACTCATATTATTATTTTTGATTACTTATCAAGAAATGTATAAACGATCCATTTTATATTTTATAATTATAATTTTACTACAGTGTCTTTAATTCGGGACATTTGAAAAATGAAGGGGGAAAAATGTAATAAAAGTTTGAAGGACTATCCATATTTAATTTATTTATTTGGTTTTTAAATAAAATATATTCAAAAAGATACGCGTGGGTTTCCTGAGGGAATGGTGAGGTTTCCGAGTTTTCATTTCCCTTACCACAACACATTCGAAAAGGCTCGACAGTTCCACACTGTTTGAATCGGTCCATCGAGTGTAGGTGGATTTTTCTCTCATTTTGTGTCCCCGATTCAGCGGCACAGTTGATTGACCGGTTGAAGGTGAATAATTTGTATCATTTCGGCATATTTAAGATTTACTATGTTGTGTCGATGGCCAATCTAAGCCTTTCACCGAAGTATTGTATGCTCCGATCGTAATTCTACTGTTTGAAATTTGAATATGCTGATTTCTTCCCATATCGTGACAGTAGATGGAATCTCCGTATTTTGACATTTTTTTTTTCAGTTTTCCTAAGATCTTTTAGTTATTATATATATATATATATATATATATTTCGTTTTATGGAAGCTATGGGGCGTTTGAGTTGTCGTATGATGGAAGTTTGCATTTGTTTGTTGTTTAGTGTTTGATCCATGCTTCGTTTGCTATTCGTGATGTGACTTAGATTTTTTCCTGCTAGGTTGTTGCTCCATCTTCAGTTTGCCACCTTATGTATTTTTTTTCGTAATTTTAGTGCTTCATTGCAGTTGTGGTGGGTCTGTCGAGCTGGCTTTCACCTTGAAGATCTCTTAGTAACTAGAAGATTTCCTTCAAGTAAAGACAACCAACTTTAGTATCATTTGGCTTATGAAATGAATATTTTGATTTAATCCTGTCTTGTTTGGCTCCTCTAACGCTTCTTGTTGGCGCATTCCCAAGGTCGAAATGGGAAATGTATTGTCGCAGTTCTTAAGATCATATCAGTTGGTGCTCGCATATGGAAAAACTCAATGAATGCCTAAACTAGATCTATTTTCTCATTCATTCAAGAAGATGTATTGAAAAAGTGGGAAAAAAGTTGTGAAACTAAAAACAATGTTCGTAAAGCAAACATAATTATCTTAAGCCAGTTGTTAACAACAAAACTGACATTCTATCGCAACAATTCCACAATTGTTTTCCTTATAATTGATGCCACTCGATGATAATCGGTCCCATCATCACAGGTTTGACCAAATAGTGAAAAACAACATACAGTTGAAATTTCAGGTAATTTGGAGGGAATATGCTAATCTGGCATGGAGTATGAGTGAAATTATTTAAGTTTGCCTGTGATCATGTCAAAGATGTTCTAACTTCACTTTTTTCTTCTTCTTTTTTTAAAATATGTTCTATATTCACTTTTTAGCAGGAAATGGCGGGAGAATCTAAGAATGAGGTCGAGGAGGCCATCAAATCGAAAGACACTGAGATTAAAACAAAGAAAGAGAAAAAAGGAGTGCTGTCAAGATTGTGGGGTGCACTTTTTAGAGCACATGGAGACGACTTTGAAAAGAGATTGCAACATATATCAAAGGAAGAGGCTGCCGTGCTTGGCAGGATTACAAGGCGTTCTCAAAGTTGGCGAAGAATGACTAGGCAATTGATTGCCTTTTCTGTACTATTTGAGGTAGAGTGCCTTTATTATACTGCTTTGACTGATGAGCTACGGGATCCAGTTGCTTCAACAGTAATATCAATCAATATTTATTTGGCTAACTATTTTTGATTAATTACATTCCCTGATTCCCAATACAGCCATGCCTATTCCAAAAAACTACGGTTGACTGTATTGTTTTGATCGTTGTTTATTTTATCAGAGTTCGTAGAATTTTAGCTAGTTATAATCGCTGTTTCTCCTTATTTTCTTAAGATTGAGAGTTGTAATAAATGCTTTTTGGGGTCAACTGCATTTTACCCTGCCACACTTGTAGCGAATCCTTGGAACCATTATATCTTTCAAAATGCTTCATTAATCATGTTATATATTGAAATATGGAGAAATTTGACACCAATATACTCTTTCACACACACACATGTTATTCGAATATATAAATTATGATATCTAATTTCAAATTAAGATTTGTCTTCACGTTAATTTTTAATAGAAACCTGTACATTTTTCCTTCTTGTCTTTCACCCTTCGTTGTGGCCTTGTGGTTTTTGATAATTATGGTTGGGTTGAAAATGAAAGAGGCTTTATTTTTCTTTTATCCTTGCTCTCTTAGCTTAATTTTTGGTGTTTTCTGATTTCATGGAAGGTTTCGTAATTTCAGGTTGTTGCAGTAGTTTATGCTATCATGACCACAAGATCGTTACACTTGAACTGGAAAATGAGGGCATTCAGAGTCTTACCCATGTTTCTGCTTCCAGCATTATCATCCCTTACTTATTCAGCACTTGGAAGATTCACCAGGATGCGTAAGCATTTCAAGTGCACTTCACACTCTATTTTGTTGTAAAAAATTGCTTGTCATTGTCTTTATCTGATGCCTGGAAGCTGCACAAGGATGTGAAAGCCACTTCGTACTGAATTTTTGTAAGGAATTGCATGCTACGATAATTTATGTGTTTTTGCTTTTGTGGTTCCAGCCTTAACCAGGATCTGGTTCATCATCCTTGACTTGATTGTGATTTTAGAGTTCACTGAGCCATTATCTGATTTTAGACAAGTATATGTTCTCGGCTTCTATTGCTACATTGCTTTTGGTCTTGAACACTATCACATGTCATCATTATCAATTTTTATTTCTTTCCTTTTGGAGTTTGGTTCTAACTGGACCCTGAACGTTTTGTAAGTAGCCCTTCAGAATATGGCCCATTAAAACAGTTAATTTTTTCAAATT
This sequence comes from Primulina eburnea, assembly GCF_022965805.1. Taxonomy (NCBI): domain Eukaryota; kingdom Viridiplantae; phylum Streptophyta; class Magnoliopsida; order Lamiales; family Gesneriaceae; genus Primulina; species Primulina eburnea. The sequence goes on from NC_133103.1 coordinate 7,930,704, forward strand.
CATTTCAAGATTAGAATTTATATTGTTTTAGCTAGACGGATACTTGCTGACAGGATCTGCAAGGCCAAAAATTATTTTACTATCAAATCTGAATTAAGTATTTGTTTTTTGGTTGTGTAAATACAAAACTGGAAGAGACAATTTTATACTTGTATCCGTTTATTTCTCGTGAATTTAGTTTTAACTGGAATGCTGATAATGAAATTTGAATATGCAAGCTGAGAAATCTGGATAGGGACGAATCATATATGGATCTGTATGTTACTGCCATCAGGTTGAGCCTTGAGGTTTGCATAAGCATGCACGTGCTATCACGCACTGTTCTGATCCTTTTATATCATGCAAGGAACTAAAGATTTCAGAACTCTTGTGCATGCATTAACAGATGATGGCATTGAGTTTGATTTAAACTCAAAGATTGCAGAATATGCAACTGTCGAAAGTTACCTCTCAGTTAATTCACAAAATTAACTAAGTAGTTTGAACGAGTGAGTCTGAGTTCAACCACCAAACGAAAACCAGGTTTTATAACTTCAGATCAGGAGTGCAATTTTCTCTGTAAATTGATCGTACCTCTAATTGATTTGGCTTTCTAACCTGCCCTTTAGTTGAGTAGATTAGTTGCAATCGGCTTCATATCTCAATGTTTGTTAATTTATTGTCAGTGTATCATTTTGACAAAAAGTAGGGTAGCAAATATGATGATGGCTTTCATAAAAGATTAATTGGTGACGGCTTTTGAAATGGGGGAGGGATGAACAGAGAGTCAGTTTCCAGACCTTCTTAATTATCCATTTCTTTTCTCCTACCACAGAGTACTTGATTCTGGTCAGTGTGGGTTAAATCTCATGGGCTGCACGATTATTTTCTAGTCCCTATTTTTAGAGTTTCAATATGAAAATGAGGCATAAGACACGGACGAATCCTCATGTTTTTATCCCACCCATTAGTGGCTTCTCTTCCTGGATGATTCATTTAATCAATCCGTCGATGTTATCTTGGAGGAAGATGTCTCCTTTGACTGCTCTAGTTCTGAAAGTAAAATTTCTGTCATTTACAGGTGACCGAAAGGACAAAATGACTTTGGAAAAGCTTCGTGCTGAAAGGCGGGCAAAAATAGATGAACTTAAAGAGAAGACAAATTACTACATTACACAACAACTAATACAGGTAGAGTGAAACAAGCTATTTTCTAATTTATGATAACATATTTGTGTGTTGTTGTGTCAGTCGCCACTACATTATGCACTTCCCTTCTCTATGTATCTGTCACTGGAACAAGCTAGCATGATAGTTAAATGACATTGGCTAGAAATAGTTGGCTGGTGGAACTTTTCTTCTACACACGGTCTATTATAACTGCATCCATTATATTCTTATATGGAATCTTCAGTGCAGAGGTATGACCCTGATCCAGCAGCCAAGGCAGCTGCTGCTACTGTACTGGCATCTAAATTGGGTTTGGATTCTGGTCTGAAATTCCGTGTGGAAGATGAGGCTAAGAACAATGCTGTTCATACCGGAAAAAGCAATGACGTGGAAGTTGCAAGGACTGCTGGACTGCGAAACAGGAAGGCGTCCCATTCGAAAACTAGTAGCCCGGGAAGTGCATCCGCTCACCATCCTGAAGAACAAATGGCTGCGAGAGCAGAAATTAAGGGTGCTGCCATTTCTGAGCAACACCAGTTGGTTGTGGAGCATCATCCTCAAACAGCTTTGAACACAAATGATGGAGGCTGGATTGCTCGATTAGCTGCGTTGCTTGTGGGGGAGGATCCAAGACAATCTTATGCACTGATTTGTGGAAACTGTCATATGCACAACGGTAAAGAGATTTCTCTGGACCAAGTATTGGTTAAATCATGCTGATGTGGTTGCAAGGATTTGTAATTTTTTCATCAATATTTGCAGGGCTTGCAAGGAAGGAAGATTTTCCTTACATAACTTACTACTGTCCTCATTGCAATGCTTTAAATGGGCCGAAACAACCTTCTGAACATATATTGGGCTCGAGTTCCCCTTCTATCACAGCCTTGGCTCCTGTCAATGATGCCGAAGTCATTCCAGGTGCAGATGACTTGAATCCTGATGCAATTTCACCGAGCACGAGCGATGTGGCTGCTGCTACCGCTGTTATAGCTTCAGCTGCTACCGCCGAGATTCTCGAAAGTTGAAATTCTCGTTTTTTTTGGGATCGGACTGAGCATATCGTGTGATTGTGCATTGCAAAATCAGGCGTGATTTACACGAACGTTGGCCGTTTCTTCCTGTGACATTATTTATTACAAACCTAATTTTTACTTCTAATATGAGATTGAGAACATGAAATTTTTGTTGTATAAATTAGTCATATGATTGAGAGCATGTTATTTGGCTGTTTCTGAACATCTATAAGAAATTAATTACTGGTTCAAAGTTATCATGCGTGAATTGGCAGTTTCACTATATATATATATATATATATATATAAATTAATTTTGTTTTGATTTGGCGAAGATATTTGCATTTCATGACCCCAAAGGATAAATATTTGAAGGCTTTTTTCCGACCACCTTGTGTCCTGAATCATTTGAAGGATAAATCTAATTAATAATAGATATCTTACGTAAAAGGATGACTTGATTCTCCACCGTTATATTATTATTTTCTTGACCGCTAATTCTCCAACGTTATTTATTGTAGCTGTAAACGCTCCATAGGAAACGGGAAGATAGATGTACAAAAATTGGAATCTTGATTATAGAAAAATTCAAAGAATTTTATCGTAGTTCAACTATTTTTTTATAATCGATGATGAAAACTCGATTAATTGAAAGATAAGAAGAATATAAGCGACAAGGATTGCTATATCTATATCTATCACCAAAAGTATCTAAAGTAGGTTCAATAATAATTTTACGGGTGACAGTGTTAGTTAGTTCCCTTGAATCGATGGATGTTAGATAATTAATTTCAAATATATCGATTTCAATATTTTTGTTTTATTTCGTTTGAATGAACAAAATTGAAGTTGAATCAACTTCACATCAAATTAATTGTGGTAGATTTCAAGTACAACCAAAATGGGCGTCACTTAAAAAAAATATAACATTTTATTCAATGAAAACTTTGATTTTTTTTAAAAAAAATATAGTTAGGTCTTTCCATAATTTAGAAGTTGTTAATTTTTTTTTATTTTTTTAACATTTTTTTTTTCTGAAAGTCTCCACCTTTTGAATTAACCTACAACGGCAAGTAACTTAGCATTGTTGGTATCCGTACTGTTAATTAGGGAGAAATTTCAATACTTAACTAACTGTACGTAGCTGAAGTTTTTATTTTTTTATTTTCAAAGTTACCTGGCCTCACATATTTGGCTCTAGTATATATAATTATGGTCTTGAATTTGACTCTTTCAAAAAAATAAAAACGATTGTATTTTATGTATTAAATTATTGTTTATTTAATTTTTTATTTTAGAATGATAGAGTATGCTTAAATTTTATATTCTATAATTATAGAAAAAACTTTTTTCTATATCCTACCTCATATTTACTTTTGTAAAAATCATAACTAAATTAAAACTCGAGAAACAAAATATGTAAAATACGTAATATGAATGTATTATATTATAAATGTGTCTTGTAGTATATATTATATTAGCAGCAGTAATCAACTAGAAAACTTTAAGACAGAAAATAAAATGGCCGCAGAACCCAGACAAGAGGTTTTCATCAAGTCTAGCAGGCACCACACATCTACTCGGGGAAGACCAGATTAAATTCATGTACCCTAACATGCTTCTGGCCCTCATAAAATAGAATCTCAAATATTTTATTATTTATTATTATCTAGAAGATTTATTTATTTTATGATAGAGACCTTATGTAAATTCTTGATTTATATATATATCACTAAATCTTAACTTGAAAATATACGGAGAACACTTGGACTAGATCAATAAACTTCTAGGTGAACAAATACTTTACAAGTCGTCGATGGATGGATTTAATGTGCCAAAAAAAAAAAGGAGTTGCTGAATTTTTAAAAAAATGGAATTGCTGAATTTAAAAAGTTAAGGTGAACATATACTGTATGCTGCAATAAATTTGGATGGATTCATTTGGAATTCATAGAAGGATTTGATAGATAAATTTATTAACATAATTTACTGAAACTATCTTAATTAAACCCTAAGAACCAAACCATGTGAATTTATTCAGGCCAGGAAATCGTGTTTTTGGTACATAAATTGTTCAATTTTGTGTTTTTGTCCACTAAATTTTCAAAATTTTGTGTACCGTACACTAACTTTTAATTTTCGACTCATTTGTAGCTTCGGCTTTGTTCTCTGAAACATATAAATATTTCTTGGAAAATACATTGAGGATGGATTAAATTCCTTCGCCATGGATTTTATACGATTATTTTACCTTGCCTCTCGATGTTACGCGTTTATTTTACCTTGTCACAACTGTCACACGCTTTATTCACATCGGATGGTTAAAACAATATTTTCTATATTTTTAAAGTAATGAGGGTTTAAATATTGTTTGAAATTCAGCATCTATAAAAGATCCCATTAGAATCACTATTGACCCGCAGCTAAGATGTTGTAGGTTAAGGGAAGAACATTTTTTTGTGTGGCATTTTTGCTAAAAGATATCATTCCAACACTTCCACGACACTTTAACATCTTACTGTTTAAAATAACGTACTATCTATGTGAAAACCAAGTTGAACATATTTATATTTTTCTAGAGCTCGTGTTCTCTCAAAATCTTTAATATATATATATATATATATATATATATATATATATATATATATTTTTGCAACTTTATGTTTTAAAGTTCATATTAATTAATGTTCCTTGATTTTATTTATTTATTTATTGAATTTTTAGAAATATTTTTATGTCGTGTTCCGGCTTCGGAGAGTGACATGAAGAAATAGGAAAAAAGTTATCGTCGAGTCTGGCAGGCACCACAAATTCGATTGGGCGCAAAGACGAATTAAGTTCATGTGCCCTTAACATGGAACTGGTCCCATAACGTACCAATTCAAATGATGCAACCTCGAATATGTATTTATCTTTTTATGATGAAAATAGTTTTGTTTTTGTCAATAATTTACGTAAATTTCTAAGTCTTAACCGTTTATTATATTGGAATTTACAATGAACTTCGAATGTAGGAAAACGATCGAGCCACCTTATAACCCAACAAAAATTGTTAAATTACTATTTTTTTCCGGCTTAAGTACTCGATAAAAAAGAAATATTTAATATATATACATTAATTGTACAAAAAACATATAAAATTCATATACGATGGGAAAATTTTCCCATGAAGTAAAAAACACGCATTATATTGAATTGCATCCTTGGACAAACAATATACAATAAATACATTTTAGGAAATTATTAGTTTACACTTTACAGAATGAAATGGAGCTGAACATTAATGGCAAACGGCTAAGTAAAACACAAATGAATCGAGGAAAATGGAACCGTAAACTGGACATGTTCTCATGTCTATTAATTGACTTCATCCTTCAATTCGCACAAAAAACCTGTATTATCAGAAAATGCAATGTATTAAGAGTCTTTTTCTTCATAATTAATCTGCAAATAATAAAAATTAAGGAGTATTTGCAATCACTAAAATAAAGTAATTATTATTTTTTAAAAAACCACCTTTTTATATTTCTTAAACTCAGATTCTGCGTTTCCATTTTGAAATCTAGAAGTTGGTGAGATGATGATCATTCTGTTTTTACAAAAGAGATTCAAATAATAAGTTAGTAATAAAATCAATTATTTACCAAACACTTCAGATTTTTTCTCTTTTATTTTCAAACATTCCTAAAAAATCATATTTTTCAATTATCATAATCTATAATTTTATTTACTTCAGTAGAAAACGTTGAAACAATCACAGTGTGTGTGTAGGAAAGTCACATTTTTTAATTAAATCAGCCATGGGTATGTCTTGTCCGAAATCACGAGTCTTTTGGATGGAGAGAATAGCTTGGAACACACATTTAATGATTATAATTCCGCTTTCTTTAATTATATTAAATATCAGGCCAAAATTCCAAAATTGTCCCGTGACCTAGTTTAGTTTTCAGTCATCTGATCGGTTACAGTTTGGTTGGAACTATTTTTTTAATATTTATTTTTATTTTAGCTCGAACATCGGCATGACGTTGAAAATTGATGAATAGTGGGCGTCTAGTGTCAGGAAACCAACAAAAAAAATGGGCTCAAAATGTGAAAAAAAGTTATTGTACTCAAACTAAATTTTGATTAAAACAAAGGATTAAATATGGGAAAAAAATTATATTGTACTAAAACTAAATTTTGACGAACCAGAACACCAAAAGTCTCTATAGGTCAATGTATAGAACCAACCTAATATAGAAATTTTCGTGAATCCGCAGCTTCGTTAATTAAAATTTATGAACTGCTCAAATGGCTTTGAGCTAATTTGGATATTGTAGGTATGGTGTTCTAAAGATATTATCTTGCTTTAAAAAAATGAAATGCAGATATGGAAGTAGGGGGTGTACTTGAATATACTCAGACAGCGCAAGTGTAGCCAGGAGGTGGTGTCTTGCCACAGGTGACGAGTAGCTGAAGGGCCACTGGAACATATATTTTAAGATTGAGGGTTTTTATTTTAAGAGTTGTGCACAAGCATGCTGCAGCTTCAGCATCCGCAAGCCCTGATATTATTGGGCAGCACTTCTTGGCAGCAGGAAATCCCGCACCAACGGAGACCGTTCCACCAAGAACACCCGCACAGGCACCAAGTTTGAGTGTGTTTAGGGGGCAGATGGCCTCCTTATGTGCCGGCGGTTTGCATGGCTTACCTTTCTCTGGTGTGGTGACCACCACCGGTGGTAATGGCAAAGTAGGAATGGAAACGGGCGGCAGAGTTACCGGTGGCAAAGGCACGACTCCAACTACGGGCACTGTAGGTATGGTAACGGGAGGGACGGTTACAATCACCGGTGGCAAGGGTACTTTAGGTACAACTCCAACTACGGGCACTGTAGGTATGGTAACGGGAGGGACGGTGACAATCACGGGTGGCACGGGTACTTTAGGTACGACTCCAACTACGGGCACTGTAGGTATTGTAACGGGAGGGACGGTTACAATCACGGGTGGCACGGTAACGGGAGGGACGATGACGGTCACAGGTGGCACGGGTACTTTCGGTACTATAACGGGAGGGACGATTACAGTCACAGGTGGCACGGGTACTTTAGGTACTACGGTAACGGGAGGAACAGGTAGTGTGGTAACGGGAGGAACAGGTAGTGTGGGTATGGTAACGGGAGGAAGTGGGACTACGGGAATGACGGGAGGCTTGGAACAAGAGCCACAGTCAGGTTCGATGGTTGGAGTGGCCTTGGAAATGGAGAAAATATTGGAAAGGAGGAGAAACGCTAAAATCTTGAATGAGTATCCCATATTGCAATTAAGTTAAAAGATGGGATAGGAATGATTAAGCAGTGCATGTGTTATATAGAATGAGCGAGTGTCCAAGTGATGCAATAATACAAAAAACCCTAAGAACCAAACCATGTGAATATGAAGCAGCTGACAAAATATGCTAGTTGTCACCTACCATCCAAATACAATAATTTTTTTATTTATTTAAACCTTAGTCCATATTTTAAATTTGTTGCGAATCTCAGTTATCTCGTGCTACTTGCTAGTGGTTAAAAGTGCAAGTTTTTTAGTGTATATATGTGTGTGTCTATATATATATATATATATATATATATATATATATATATATATATATATATATATATATATATATATATATTGCCTCTGCCAAACTCTATTAACATTCATTCCAAAATTGCAATACACTCTGTCAATAAGGTGAAAGAATAAGGTTTGGGTTACGCATGTTGCCTATACTTGTAATGTAGTTGACTTCTATTAATAAATGATAAGGAGTTCTTGTTTTTAACATGTTTATATTTTTGAAAATTTTATAATATTTTGTTTAATCATCTACATTGTCAAAAATCTCAATTTTAATCTGTTAATTTTTTTTTTTCAATTTTGATCATTTTTCTAATGTAATATTGATGTGACGTCATCATATAGCGTTGATTTGATACTGGCATAGTCATCATATATGTCAAATAAGTGATTTTTCTGGGGAAAAAAATACTAAGATTGTCAAAAGTTGAAATATATCTGTGTTCTCGAATTTCAACGACAATATCATAGCAAAGTTTTTCTTCTGTTACGATAGCTAGCCATATATACTCGTCCTTTCAATGCATAAATGTAAATGTATGTATTAAAAATCAGAATTTTTTTAATTTTAATTCAGTTTTTTAACAAGATTAATTATTGAAAAAACCGAATAGACATGCACGTAAAGTGGGCAATTATTAATTACGGGAGAGATCGACCATTATACAAACTAACTAAAACTTGTTTGGTGAAGCATAATTTGATTTACCTAAAATAATCCTATGATTTAATCTTTCACGACTATTTTAAAGAAGTAAAGATTAATAAATATTTTGAAATTATTTAAAATAATACATAATTTATATTTTATACTTTTTTTTAAAATTTGTTTCTGATATATACGTTTTTATACAAAGTGTGTGCCCGAACACTAAACTTTGATTATATGTCATCATAAAATGGATTAATAAAGCATTACCTCTCGTTAAATTACACCTAACTACTAGAAATTATATCGGGGGACCCTTACATGCATGCAACTTTATTAATCTAGTTGTGTTTTTTTTTCCATTCTGTAAACCGAATTTTTAGGGCACAAATCCCTAAAAGGACATTTCAGTGACCAAATAATTTTGTGTAATGTCATCTATAAACTAAAAAAGTAATATCGTCGATGTTAAGTACAAAGCCATAAATAGGTAACTTTGAGTCGAGTTTCTGTAATTTAATTAACACAATCAAATTACTTGAATTTGAACATAAATTTCAAGATCAAAATAAATAAACTTAAAAGTCAAGCTCGGGTTTGCGATTAATTTTGGCTCATGTGTTGATATACAATATTATACGTAAGTTATTTGAAATATTATTTAATATAATTATATTTATATATAGTCATAATAGTTTATTTTAGTTTTATGCATTGTTAATAAAAACCGCTCATGAGGTTCGGAAAAATTGAATATTGAGCTTTTGCCCATCAGAAATATCGAAATAAAATTATTTTGTAATTCATATTCTTAATTTTTTTTTCTTATAAAAAAAATGAGAAGTGATTTCAGCTTGTGTTAAACTGCCAATTACGGAGAAATTAAAATTGAGCGAGATTGGGATAGTCAGAGAGCTTGAATCACGGACTCTAGCTCGATCAAACGAGCTCACAAACCCGAGAGACGATCGCCTTAAGTCCCATCTCGAGCTCGATCAACTGGTTGGATTTGACTTGGATCCTTATGTAATATGTATACCCTATGATTGATTTATTTTCAAGTGCTTGCATTTACGCACTGCTCCTCGACTCCGATCCCACAGAATATATAGTACCCTACACACGGGAAACATACTAGGGATAGCGAGTTCTCTCTTAACTTGGTTTGGCTTCTGTTCTTGTAAGTTGCCAAAATTTGATTTTAGTGCAGTAAGATGACTTTAGTTTTACTCATTTTCTGTTGGGATGATAACTTAGTGCCGAAAAACATTCATATCCCACCATTCATTGCTGACATGTCCAATGCCATGTTCCTACAAAAAAAATTAGAAGTTTAAAAATTCAAGTTGTTGTAGCAAGGAAAAATATTTTTTTTGCCCAATTTTAGTTTTAGTCCATTAACTTGTCAGATTTTGGTCTTATGGGTCTTAATGTATCAACTTCTACTTTCGGACAATTTTGGTCTAATTGCTGGACATCAACTTTTTTTTCAAAGCCAATGTCATCAATTTTAAATGTTACGTTAGGATTTTTCGGTGTCACGTCTGCACTTCAACGAAAATAGGTTTAAAATCTATCATTTCATATCCAAATTTAGCCAATGGATCTCGACTTATGCTGCTCTGGCACGGGACCGATGGAAAACTTGGCCGAACTTAATAACGTTAAAAACGACTAATTACACACAATAATTTCTTTTTCCTTGTTAAAGACGAACACAAATACAAGTGAAAATCGACGTTTCAGGCATAATGAGAGAAATGGTGGGGATCATCACAACTCATAATGTGATGTGAATTTGCATGTTGCTGTATTTCAAGGCTGGATTATTTTGTAATTTTGCTAATTTCGTCATTTATCCCTCATCTTTGCTGCCACAGGTCCCCGCCAATATTGTCACCCCTTCCCTTCTTTATTTCTTAGAATGAATATATATATATATATAGTTTTGATATGCTGCACACCTATGTGAGCACCGATGAGGTGTCACTTTTCATCACATCCAATGGGTGAGTGACACCTCATCGGTGCTCATATAGGCGTGCACGGTAGGTGTGCAGCATATCAAAATTATATATTTATATATATATATATATTTATTTATGAGTGAGTCTCATGTGAGACCGTCTCACGGATCTTAATCTGTGAGACGGGTCAACCCTACCCATATTCACAATAAAAGTAATACTTTTAGCATAAAAAATAATACTTTTTCATTAATGACCCAAATAAGAGATCCGTCTCACAAATATGACCCGTGAGACCGTCTCACACAAGTTTTTGCCTTTATTTATATAATTGCGTAGTTCTGAATAAGTTTTGATTAGTTTCTTAATAATTTAACAAAATAAAGATGCATAAAATAGCATTCTCGATTCAAATCATCCGAGGCGATATTGAGCTTATAGATATAAAATACATCACATTTAGATATTTAGACTTGATCGATTTTTCGTTTTATTTCAATACATATGGGGAGGGGAGGAAGGCTCATTTTTTTTTTTAAAAAAAATATTGACTGAATCTAAAAAAAAACTAAATATCATCATTTAATTTTAAACATATAACTTAATTGGGGACTAGCCAGTCATTTATGTGACTAAGGTTATGGATTTTGGGGGCCTTTTTGAAATTTTTTTTCCCGGAAAATGGAGTTATTGCATGTCGATCATGATATGATAGCATTCGTTTTTTTAAGGAAAATTTTGGGAAATAATACTTCTCAAGTGTGTTTGAACTCAAAAACACTTGGGAGACTTATTATTATTATTTTTATAAAATTTTAACTGACGTTTTTTTGCAGCTAACTATTTGAATAAGAGGATTTGATTTCAAATTGTGGATCTCAAATAATAACTTTCAAATGATTCCGCTTAATAAGAATTTGAAATCCATCATTATAATTAATAAAAATAATTGAAAATAATAGGTATAAAATTTCAAATCGATAGATTTAAAGACTACACAAATAACTCAAGCTTGTATTCGGATTTGAATAAATGATTTGAAATAACTTCACATAGAGATGTATTTGAAATAACTACAACGATTCAAAAAATAACTAATGTTGAGTGCAATAATTATCCATGTTGGGTAGAGCAATTGAAACGTGGTGTTTGAGCTGCTGTATGGTTTAAAATGTTTGATTTGCATTGTTACCGTTGGTTATAACTTTTGGTAAATCACCAAGCGCTCGTTCTTAAATTGATATCAGAATCAAGGTCACGAGTTCGAATTCTTTTGATAGCAAGAAGTGTAACTATTGAGAGAAAGATTGTTGGGTGCAAAAATTGTCCAGGCTGGATAGAAAAATCGAAACGTGGTGCTTGAGTTGCGGTACAATTTAAAAAATTTGAGTTGCATTGTTGCCACCAACTATAGCTTTTGGTAAAACGACAAATACTCGGTCTTACAACTAACTAAGGTTTTAACATCTACTATTGAATGAATTTATGTAAACAAATCGATAAACAATAACAAGTAATATTTTTGACATAAAAATGATATTTTTTATTTATATATATTTATGGCTTTCAAAAATACGAGCTATTCATGCCTCGACTTTTTATATATTTATGGCTTTCAAAAATACGAGTATTCATGTCTCGACTTACTGAGTGAAGACTATATCACTCGATCATCATTTCCAGCTTAGAAAAAAACAAAATTGACTCTGGAGAAAAAAACGAGAATGAAATCGAAGAGAAATAGTAGACTGAATTCTAGAGATACTAATTCTAGACATTGTTTGTAGATGCGGAACTCTGCCGCTGATTTAGGTTCGACTCTAATTCTTCTTCCGTTGTTATGGTCATATTTTCGCTGCTGTTTTTGAGTTATGAAAACTATATATTTGTCATTTTGTGTAATAAAAAGATTGATTTAATTTTTTTGTAATACCAAGATTTGTTGTTGATGCCAGTGTCATAATCGGACGTGACAATATTGATCAATTGTTTTTTAATTATTTTATCAAATGGATTCAATAATATCAATATAATTTAGTCACGGTCGTACCTCATGTGAGGCGAGAGAGGCCATCGTTTCAGGATCCGGTCTTCACAAGGGCCCAAAAAAAATATCATTGGTCTCATGTTGTTGAGACATGCACCTAAATAGTACGTGTATTATATATTTTTTTTAAAAAATTGGACATTGACCCATTGAAAACATGATTAAGTATGATAGTTGTGTTCATTAGGCATTTAATCAAATTATGTAGAGCCCAAACGATAAAGCTACATGGCTCATTAATTAAATTTTAAAAAATTTTGTATGCATACAATGATAATGTTTGTCCAATATATTTATTATTTTATCTTGTGTCAACTCATGTGTTAAACTTTTATATTTTGCTTATCGATTATTTGACCTCTTTTCTTGAATTTATGTAGTTGGACCCATTTCAAAAAATAAACACAAAAAATTGTAATACTTATCTATTTTACATATCTTTATTTTCTGTTTTTTTGATTAAAATATTATATTTATTATTTAAAACAAATCGTATATTTTTACAATATTGGTTCATTATATTTATCATTTTGTTATTTTGATAGTTTATATTGATAATTTTCAATTTTAGTAACATACCATACAATTTTTTCCAATTTCAATCCTTTTCTAATATAATTGTTCATATGACACTGCATTACGTTAGATCCATGTTGATCTTGTGGCGTATGAAGAAAAAAATCACAAAGAGATAAATATATAACTCGTAAATTATATTTTTCTTATATCTATTGTTTGATTATTTTTAATTTGTAAACTAAGTTTTATGGTTATTTATCACCACAAGATTTTTTTAAAATATATCGCCTCAGGCCATGTGAACCACATGTATGGCTCTGAATTTAGTACATCATAAACTTATGATATCTATGACATTGATTATTAATTTCTTCAAATATAATTAATTATCATTATTTAGTTTATTATTTTAAATTTATATTAAATTCACTTAGTAATTTGACTAATGATAGTACTAATTAAGCATTCTAGAAAATTAAAACTGAAAATGAAATAAAATTATTCCTCCTTAATTCAAATATTGATCAGTGACCTGCCTTTTTAATTATATATATAGACATTTCCATTAATAACGTATGTAAATTAATTGTAGTAAAAACACGTTGTTTGGTTCCGCAGTTATTTTTTTTTTTGGCACCAAAAAAGAAGAAGAAATTTGGAATAGTTATCCTTAGATGTTATCTCAGTTTTGTAAGTCAGATAACTTTTACACAGTAGATTTTAATAAACTCTGTCTTAAATTAATTTGAGAAAATTGTAAATTTGATATGTTTTGAGTTTTAGTTTTTTAACTTGTCAAAATATTGTTTTCATCCAATAACTTGGATTTTTTTTTTTGCTTCGTTTTTGAGATTCTTTTTGCTCGAAACCACTAAATCTACCGGATATCACTTATTTGACATTGTTACATACTCTCATACGTGATTCACGTGACAAGAATAAAGTTTATATTACACACATTAAATATGCTTAAACAAAAATAATGGGAAAGATTCAAATTACTATAGGAAAATCATTTTAACGAATTACATGCCTAAAATCCAAACTAATTTTTATTTTATATTTTATTTTTGTATGGTAAAATAAAATATGGTAATTTTTTAAAATATTACTTTTTATTTGTTTTTTAAAAATAACTTTTTTAGTTATTGATGTAAAAAAGTTTTTCATTTAGATGTTTTAAAATAATTCAAAATTCTACAACATAAGAAAAGTTAATGGAAGGGTATATTTGTCTAGTAATTGACTAATTAAATAAAATGGAGTCTTTAACACTTTTTGGAGTGTAAGAAACATTTCCCTTCTTAAACTTGATAAATATGGATGAATAAGTTTATGAATATTTTAAATTATGCTAGAAAATATTTTGAATTCAGTCATTATATAGTATGGCAGATAATAAATATAAAGAGTAAATAAGACTTTTATAAGATGGTTTTACAAATATATATCTGTGATACGAGTTGATTTGATCTATATCCATAATATATAATAATTTTGAAATAAAAAATAATATTTTTTTCATGAGTCGACTCATGTTGGAGATTCATCTCACAAAGTTTATCTACGAGAAGATCTTATTGGAGTGTTTGTGGAATATAAATTAGATTTACAATTATGTGTTTTTGAGAAATAAAACTAGGACTATTTAATCGGTTCATCTTACTAAACCTATTATTTCGGTATCTAAAAATTAATTTTAATTTTTAGCCATATCACTTCATCAAATAACAAATTAGGAAGTTAAAAGTAATTTAAAAATTGAAGTAAAGCCCGTATTTTTAACATGCAAAATATAAAATAATATTTTACTTCACCGATTCTATAAACGAAATTATTGACTATGCATCACATCGAAATTCGAAATCTTCGAAGTAACCATTGGTGAATTATATTAACAAAATTATATTAGTTAATAAGCTAACCCTTCAAGATATTTTAAAAAACTAACAAGAAATTATTCATTCGCCAAGCAAACTTTCGCACATTTTTTTTTTCAAAACATAATTTAGTTATTAAATAAAATCTAATATATTATCAAAGTTGGAAAACTAATATTTTAAAAGTTAGTTCGTTTAACATTATTAGCAAGATTGCTATTTAAAAAATTTAGAAAACTTAAAAAATATAAAAATTACAAGATTTAAATATATTATCATGATATAAAGAATATATTGTCGATATGAACAAAATAAAAGTTATAATAACAATGTCTCGTCTCAATTCATATTCTTTGGCTAACTTGGGGGTAAATGTATGTATTAAACTATTAATATATTGTGAGACGTTTTTACGAATCTAAGACGGATTAACTCTATTTAACTAGAATATCCGTCTTACAAAATTGACCCGTAAAACCGTCTCACGTGAGTTTTTGTATTAATTTATTACTTACTTTGAGAATAATCCTCTCTTTTCAAAGTACTTAGAAATCATGCACTTATCAATTTATAAAGTACTATTTGACTCTAAATCTCAACTTTGGGAAGCTTGAATATCACTCTTTAATGCTGAAGCATAGTAAAAGTAAAAGTAAAAGGTTCAAAAATATAATATTTAATAAGATTATATGCTTCCCGATGTTACACTCAACCGCACAACTTTCCTGATACGTACCCTACTTTCTCTAATAATTTCGGGCTACAACATATTAAAAGAAAGAAAAAAAACATTCAAAACATTTTAATTTCTAAAATTATGCTTTGCGCACATTACACTCGACCAAACAACTTTCCCAGATACCTTGCTTGTTCTTGCGCCAGATCTAATTTGCTTTAATTTGTTTGATTTTATTTCCTATAAATATCTAAACATTGTATGCGAATTGCATTAATCGATACTACAATATTATTTCATTTTTCTTTTATTTTATGACACGATATTATTTTGTAGAGTCTATTCGCTGCTGAGAAATAATCATATGATGTCTGCACACGTCCACACAATATCGACGGACAGAAAGGAGATTCCACATTTTAGCCACGACCATCCATTGATTTACACCGAAGATGAAAATCCCAGGAGTCTTTGCAGTGCGTGTGGGGTGGCATTATTGTCGGGTCCTTCTTATAGATGTAGCAAAGATTGCAATTTTTTCTTGCACCAACCATGTTCAAAATTGGATCCATCATCAAACCGTATGTTTGGTTCAGATCCCTATGATCTTAAATTGCTAGCAAAGCCACTAAATGAAAATTGCAAATGTGAGAAATGTGGGAAATTATGCACTAAGTTTACTTACGAATGCTTGCATTGGTATCATCCATCATTTTACCTCCACTGCCAGTGTGCTTTCCCTTTGGAGATCAACATAGAACACATCAGTCATCATGAGCACTCATTGGTGGCCCTATGCAAGGAAGCTTCCTTGTTATGTGATGCATGTGGGAGAGAACAAAAGGGGATATTTTTCTCTTGTCCAAAATGTAGTTTCCATATTCATCAGGATTGTTGCTTATTGCCCACTGTTGCAAAGATAAATCATCATCGACATCTTCTCGCTCTAAATTATTCTCTTTCTAAGTCTTATCTTAGCGATAAGAATTGTCTCATTTGTAAAAATAAGATATCCTTGAGCTTCGGTGCATATATTTGTCAATTATGTGATTCTGGGGCTCATCTGAATTGTGCAGCATCAGAATTAGAGGAGCCAGGTAAAACCTCCTTTCATGCTTTATTATGTTTCAATCTATATACTTTGGTTGGGATTGTGGAATACAACTTCTTTTGACATCTCTACATTTTATTATATATTTTTACAGCGATAGTTCAAGGATCCATTCTTCCTAGAAATCCGGATACATTTCCAAGTTTGATAATACGTGCGTTAATCGAAAGCAGAGAGGATATTGAAATCAAAGATGGAGGGGAATCCAAGATAGAGAAATACCACAGTGATCATTCTTCTTGGAAGGGAGAGAGTGATAATCAACTAGTGTGCAATGCATGTATTCAACCCATAATTTCACCTCATCTTTCACATTATAGTTGCCCACAATCTCCGTGTGATTTTCTCCTCCATCAAATTTGTGCGAATTTACCACCATCTGTGGAGGGCTATTTCAGGAACGAACCTCTGGACTTTTTCTCGGAATCAACGGATTTTTGTTCCATATTTTCTTGTGAGATTTGTGAAAAAAGATGCAATGGATTTGGATATAGAGAAAAATGGTGGGCTGTAATTGATGCAGAGTGTGTCGCTGCCCCAACCACCATCAAGCATATATCACACAGCCCACACCTTCTTGCTTTAACAGTCCCATGGAATGCTAAATATTTATGCTGTGGTGGTGCTGATTTTAGTTACTACGCCTACTCTTACATTTGCAGTCTTTGTGATTACTATATTCACGTCTCTTGTGCCTTTCTACCGAAAACAGCTGAGCACAAATTTGACGAACATCCTCTTGACCTCATTTACGACCCTATACTTCAAATTCCACACAAAGAAGACGAAGAAAAGCAAAGACATTATTTATGTGAGTTTTGCGAAGAAGACGTCAATCCAAAGTTCTGGTTTTATTATTGTGGGAAATGTGATCAATCATTTCATGTCAACTGCATTCCTTCGACTGGGAAATTGTCGAAGATCAAGTTTGGAAGGAAAATTGATCTACCAAGACATGTTCATGATCATCCCGTGGCTCTGACTCGCATGCTTACCATGGGAAGTCAAAGGTGTGGCTCTTGTCAGGCTATGATTCAAGGTTTCATAGATGATATGGCTTTTCATTGCTCAATGTGTGACTTTTGGATCCATTTTCAATGCGCGCGAGACAAATTTCTACCGAAGAAAATGGTAAACTATTAACCTGATCTAATGCAATCACGTGTACTTTTTTTAATGCCAGTTTATAATCTTTTCTTCATCTCTTTTATTGTTCCTTTATCACCGATGTAGAATGCATGGTAATAAGAGGGGAAATTTGATTTTTGATCATCTGCTTTTAGTGAGATGAAAATCATTTTTCAAAAAACTTGTGGAGCCTAGGTCATTTTTTATATACGTTATCAGAATCATTATCAACTTATCATCAACTATTTCAAATTTAAATTTCAATTTTGGGAAGCTTGAATGTCACTCTTTAAGGCAGAAACATAGTAAAAGTAAAAAAGTTCAAGAATATTACATTTACTAAGATTATGGTTCCGATATTACACTCAACCGCACGACTTTCCCAGATACCTTACTTGATCTAATTGTTTTCTAATTACTTGTCCCATTTTTTCCTATAACTATTAAGGCATTATTGTCGAGTAGATGTAGCAAAGATTACAATTTTTCTTGCACCAGCCATGCGTACAGTTGATTCTATCATCGAACCGTGAGTTTAATGGATTTATCTTTGATCTTAAATTACTAGCAGAACCACTGCATGAAAATTGCAAATGTGAGAACCGTGAAAAATTATGCACCAAGTTTACTTACACGAATGCTCGAATCGGATACTTGAAACATTTTATCTCCACTGCCAATGTGCTCTCTCTTTGGAGATCAGCATAAAACACATCATTCATCATGAACACTCATTGGTGACCCCTTGCAAGGAAGCTTCCTTGGTCTGTGATGCATGCGGGAGAGAACAAAAGGGAACATATAGAAACACCACAGTGATCATTCTTCTTGGACGTAGAGAGTGATAGTGAACTACTGTGCAATGCATGTATTCAACCCATAATTTCACCTCCTCTCACAGTATATATACTGGCAACATTAATCTCAGTGTGATTTGAGCATATTTACCCCCAACTGTAAAGGACACTTTTTTTAAAACCTCGAAATCAAGGGGTTTTTGTTCCATGTCTGCTTGTGTGAGGTGTCGAAAAAGATGCAATGGATTTGGATATAAATTTTACGGGAGTTTCATTGATGTAGCTAGAGTGTGTCGCTGTTCCGACCACCATCAAGCATATATCACACAGCCCATGGAATCCTGAATATTTATGCTGTGGTGATGCTGATTTTTGTGACTACGCGTACTCTTACATTTGTGGTCCTTGTGATTACTATATTCACGTTATTCAATAAAGCAAGACATGTACTTGTAAAAAGTTCTAAGGTAGATGTCACAGATATGTTTATTTTCTGGATATCCAACTTGTTCCAGCGTCAATAAGAAACTTTATATTAGAATGTTGAAATTATTAGTGGAGGAATGGTTGAAAAAATTCTTCAAAAATTCAATGTTAGCTAGCGATTGAGGATCGTTTGGTACGGGTCTAAAAAGAAAATTCCACAATTTAGTAATAAAAACGAATATATTAAAATGAAATAAGAACAGCATAGAGTGATTAGATCAATACTAAGTTTTAATATATCAAAGTATACATGAAAAAAATATAGTTTAAAATAATTAATTTATATAAATTAGCTAGACTTAGCCACTGCTCGATTTACATAAATTAAATTTAACCACTGTTTTTATTTCTTTTTGATTAAAAAATAAATAATCATAACGTTTTGTAATATGACTTCTGAATAATTAAAATTTATTTTATTCATTATCAAAATTAAGTGTATCTTGAAAAACAATAAAAGTCACACCATCATATCAAGCATTCTTCATACCTTAATCACAGGAATTAATATTTTCGAGAAGCTACTGGAAAGATTAATACATGCATATATGATCAGGAAACAACAGAAAACTCACGCCAAACAGAATGGAAATTATAATAAATAACTCTCGTTAATTAAGTGATAGTGTGTGTGTGTGTGTGTGTGTGTGTGTGTGTGTGTGTGTGTGTGTGAAAGAAATGCATAATGGCACATCATTGAAGAAAAATTTATTTTGACTATATATATTTAAAACATATTGAATAAATAATTGAAACTAAATATATTATAGAGGTAAATTACTGGTAAAGTATTTAGAACAGGTCCATAAAAGAGAATATTCACACCAATTTATTTCTAATGAACAATTTCACCATTGGTGAATATCTAAAATTGACCGGAAGAAAATAAAATGGGAAAAAGGGTATAGAATATACATAACTTAAAGTGCCCCCAAATTGTCAAAATCATTATCATCAACGGCAAGCCAATCATTTGAATCCTCACTCTCTGATTCTTTATCTCGTAAAGCAGAGTGGCCTGCCTTTTGTTTAGCACCCCGTCCTCCCATGTTCTCATTTAGTTGAATCCATTCATTGGCTTCGCCTTTGTCGTCATTCAATACTCTAGATCCCAAATTCTTTTCTGATAGGTCGTTGTTGTCATCTTCCAAATCACTAAATGAAATATCCTCGTTTTCAGATTGTTTCCGAGCATCAACAGATGTGCGTGAACCTTTTTCTTCTTCAGAGATATTGGAGTCAGGTGCCGTGTTATCCATCGGTTTTTTTTGCACTCACAATCTCAGATGACGTGCTCTTGTGCTGCGTGTCGCTTGCATCCCCTTCCGAGACATGCCCATGATCAATGTCATGGTTAGTCTCAGAATTCTCAGAGTGGTTTTCAGATGTTTCTTGCATCGTGTTACTTTTATTCTGCAGTTTCTTTAAGAGTGTCTCCCTAGCTTCAACGATCTGCGGGGAACTAAATATTAGCGTACACGGATTTGCAACTCGTTCATGATGACAAATGCATGTAAATAAGCAAGAAATGCCGGAATCCTCTTTTACTACAAAGAATGGAAAACAAATTTGTTGTATGTTTTGCAAAACTAATATTAAAAACAGGAAGAAAATTGCAAAGAAAGAAAAAGGAAAAGTCAATTATCCTCGACATCCTTAACAAATGAAAGGAAACAACAGCAATTGGCATGAATCTCAATAGTGTTTCATATTAAGGGAATTTAAGCGTTCATTATATATATATATATATATATATATATATATATATATATATCAAGAGAGAGGGTAAGACGAAGTAAGTTAGATTCTGGTGGCTTTTCCATGTGTGATTATACTATAAAGTGAAAAGTCATTATCTGATTATTGTCCAACAATGTCAAGAATCTGATAGAAGAAACTCGAGAGCAGTATTTAAAGGGAGCATAATAAGAGAATTACCATAATGGTACATAATGTCAAACAATTATCGACTTATCTTCTAGAGTATAAACATACTTTTCTTCAAGACAAATTTCAATAGCTGAAAAGGTGTGGATCTTGTATTTATTATAAGTTAGACGCACGAAGATATGATATAAGAAATCTCCATAACAAGCCTAAGTAACTCTTTCATTGCTTATTTTATAGCTTCTCAAGATGCATGAAAGGAAGATCTACAGAAAAATGTTGGATAAAGAAGCCTTGCCTGTGGGGCTGAAAGAAGCTTCAAATCTTCTTCAGTTAACCTGGGAAACAATAAAATAAAATAGACAAGCCAAAATTTCCCTTCGGTAATTTGACTGGAAATCTTCTGCCTTAGTCTCACAAGCTCAGGCACCAAATAGTCGATATTTGCAGCATGGTCTCTTTGATAGTCTGACATATCAAAGTCTGCAACAGAATATTCCAAAGTTCAGGACCAACTGATACACTATCCTCAAGATAAAATTATTTGCACTGATGATCATGGATTCTACACAACACTATTATAGTACTATTAACAGCCAAAATGCAATTATTTTTAATTCGCAAACAAAAATATCAGAAAATATGCCAATGAAATTTGAATGTAGATATCTGCTGGTCTAAAGAGTATGTTGGCCACAATAATGACTTTGGCAGTTCCTAAAACCCAAGAACTGCGAAGCAGTGTTTATATCTAGAGTCAAGCTATTGGAAAGAGTTTGGATGTCATATACTGTTCATTTTACAAGCATTTGAACAGGCTGCACTCTCTGCCCAAGAAAATTATTTCTTTCTCCTCATTTGTCCATAACTAGTTTATAAGTTGAGACAATTCTGCTTACACATATCACTAGACGATGAGGAAAGGTTTGAGCTACTAGGGTCCGTTAGTAATTACTAGCACGAAACAATCATAAAACACAGTTGTTATCTGTTTTAGTTTCATAAGAGTGCTATGTTCACTTTCTGAAATCATCGACTCCGCTACATTGAAAGGTAAAAAATGCATACTCAATATATACCTTTCTACAATTAATTTCAGATTTACGGATATTGACTTTAATGTATAAATTTATTATTTCGTAACTTAATTTGGGATTTATGACTCAATGTTTATATCTATTAAAATTATTTGAAATATAGCAATTTTATCCTTCTGTTCACCTAACCTTTGAAACCAGCTCCAAAGACCTTTGCACACCAAATACCCTTAATAACTACGATTGTCATAAGGAAGTATCTTCCACTCAACTCCAGAGTCCACACATTTCAATAAGTATCATCTCAATAATTATTGTTTTACATTAAAGTGTTTTCAATCCTCTAAAATTGAAAATTCTGACTTCATCATGCCACGCAGTGGTAAAACAATGTCACGGCTTTCCAATATGAAAACACAAATTCAAACTGCCTTCACCATAATTACTACAAGCCTACAATTAGTATCGCTTAAAGTTGATCCTCTGAAAAACCAACTTATTAAATACTAATTACACTAAGAGTGTGCTACCAGTGTTCAAACATACATCACAACATTAATTGTGTAAAGAGTAGAATCGAATGAGGAAAAAAAACTAAAATTTGCATGATTATTACCATCTGCTAAAGAGAGAGGAAAATCAATCCACAATTCTGGCCGAGTAGATAGTTTTCTTACAAAATCCACCACTTCTTCTGTAATTCCCACTGCATCCTCATCATCATCATCCTCCTCCTCCTCTTCCATTTCGTCAGCATCATCATCATCAAGTTGTCCTTTGAACTGCAAGAAATTGGAGGTGAGCTTGGAGGAAATTAACGAGAGGCCCGATTTAAAGGAGCCCTGAATTTCCGCCAAATCATTCTTAATCCCGGTAATAGCATCCGAAGAAGAAGATGAGACGGCCGAACTCGAACTCCCTTCCCTGGGAGCAAGAAAGGCGGCAACACCGCGGAACACAGCGGAGAGATCATCCTTCACGCCGGAAGCAGCGGCTCTGGGCGTCCGGCTGGGCGAAGAAGATGTGGGGGACGTGGGATTATCGTAATCGGGATCGTAATCGCGACTATGATTGGCATTGAAAAGTGAAGGAATCCAAGATGACATCTTTTTCCCCCAAATTTGTGTGTAGGGTTTTGATATTGCTCCTCTATATACGTTCTATTGGAACTAAATCTTATACCCAAATTAACTTTCAAAAAAAATTATCTGATTCAAATCGATTCAAACTTATCAAATCTTACCAACTTTTATATGAGAATAGATATATAGCTAGACAAACTTTTCTTCTAGCTAAGGAAAAAAAACATAAAAGATAAAAAAATAAGAAGCCATGATTTTTTTTACGACGGTCTCACTAATCGTATCTTATGAGACAGATTTCTTATTTGGGTCATCCATGAAAAAATATGTTGTTTTATGCCAAGAGTATTACTCTTTACTGTGAATATCGATAGTGTTACCCGTCTTACAGATAAAGATTCGTGATATCATCTCACAAGAGACCTACTCAAATATATTTAATGATAAAATAAACACACTGGAGGAAGAAAAAACTAGTACAATTTGTTAACAACAAAGTTTAAATAACATATTAAAAAAATTATCAGAATATTTTATATATGACAAAATGTTATTAAAAAATTTAAGATTTGGAAAATCTTACGATATAATTATTAAATGAATACAATTGTAATTTCGATTATTGCTTTACAATCAATTTTGCTCTTTCTTGCCAAAATCCCTAAATTTTTTATTGCTTAGATTAAGCCGGGTTAAATTGGACCGGTCATTGTGACGAGTTTCGACTCTTTTCCGTCCACCCATATGCTACATCCCATAAATTTCTCGATATGAAAGAACAAGTTTACAACATGAAAGAATTTCTTGCTCAACCGAAGAAAGTAGCAAGAATAATGCAAGCCCAAAAATGTTTATTTCCACTTCTCTGACGCAGACAAAAATTATGACACTTAAATTATTACACAATGAATTTCATCTATCTACTTCAAATGCACAACATATGATTACATAAATGAACCTTGATTCACATATCGGACCAAAATGTCACCCAAGCCTAACCTCGTTTGTATTTCGTCACCTAGTATTTCCGATGAGAAAATATTTTCTCGTATTTATATGAGGCCGGAATAAGGATTGTTGGCTTGAACTGCCATACCTAAGCCGTAGGAGTGGCCACTGGCAATATGGGTATTTCCAAACGGATTCATGGGTGGTTGTTGTCCCTTAATCATCAAAGGTGGTGGTTGTTGTCCCATAAACATCATTTGTTGTTGTGGATAATACATAAAAGATTGTTGCTGATTCGCCATAGCCCCGATCTGAACAAAATTTGGCGCAGCAACTGCGTTGGAGGCATAGAATGGACCGTGTGCGACTTGTGGCATCATAGAGTTGGCCATTGGAGCTTGATCCCATGGATTGTAACTCACATTCTGCTGGTTATTTCTTCTGATTGCATCGTCGTACAGGCTATCTAATGTAAGTTTGTCTAGCCCTCCAGCCTTTGTCAACATGAGAGGAAAACACGAAAAGGGGCTCTCACAAGTGCAGTTTGAAAACAAAAAATTAAAATTTTATCGGTGAAGTAACAAAAAAACATCGAGTGAAGATTTGACTGATACCAATTTACTAGAGGCAGCAGTGCTCTCATTGGAGCTTGGAGCAGTAACGAGTGCCAACTCCCAGCCTGTAGTTCCATTTGCCAAGTTTGGTCCATTGGAAGCTGGTTGTGCGGGAGAACCTATATCATCAACGAAACCTTTATTTATATCCACAACATTCAGAAACATATAAACCTTGATGGTGTCCATATCTGAAATCTGTTTTTCGATCCCATGAATAAAAAAGATTTCTTATTTTAATTTTGTTTTTGAATTTTCAAATCTTCCAACGCAATAACTTACATTAACCATTTATCAAGATAACATATTATCATATTTTAACATAACATACTAAATAATGATGATTTATAATATTATGTTGTGATGGCCAGCACTTTGGGATAATTTCTAGAAACATCTGCCACTAACAATAAAACATAATCATATACCTAACATACATCCTATTCCCATAAAACATTTTCTCAAAAGTCTTTCACCAGAATACAACAAAAGGACTCCAGAAAAGACCACACGAACAGTTCAATTTGAAAAAATCTCACCAACTGGTACAATGGCTAATGCTAAAGCATTCATCTGGTCTAACTCTGTTGCAGCGGGAACAGGATCATTCAGACCCTGTATCAAAGACAAATGTGGTGATTGGTAAGGGCTTGCATTTCTTAAAACAGGCATCTCCGAACTAATAGTGAAAAAATAGATTCAGGTTCTTCTCCTATATCTTAATCACATACAAGAAAATCTGGCAGTTCAGCAGCTGGAGCTTCAGCTTTTACCGGTTCTTTTACTTTTACCGGTTCTGGCGGAGGTGGGGATGGTGGACACTCTTCTTTCACCTCTGGACTCTTTTTATATTCTATCGCTAAGATCTCCTTGGGCTTATCATCAGCCTGTTTCATTGGGCACAATTAATTTTAACAATTGTAAAATACATTTGCCAACGATCTTTCCAGAGGAATATATCAATTCAAGCAATGGGACAGCTTTAAGATGTCATAGAACTTCTCCACAAAACAAGATTTTACGAACAAGTTGTATCACGAACTATGCTCACATGAGTTTAGACTTGCAAGCGAGACACAACAATGTGGACTGTGAGCACTAAGCAAGTACTTCACATTTTATCTTTTACCATATGAATATGATTGGGAAATGTTACTACAAAACCATTTCACACTCTCCGATTAACAGATGCAAAGACGGATGTTGAGTGATGGATAATAATTTTTTTTGACAAAAAAGAAATTAATTAATAAAAATAAAATGTATACAAAAAAATAAGACATTCGTCTAGTCGGTCTCTAAAAATATAATTGACATCCCAATTGAATACTATGTCCCAACATGAAAAAGTTCAAAGATTGTTGAGTTAGGCTAACATACCAGACCCTTGCGAACTGCAGAAGAACGTGGCGCCTCTCTCACAAACTCCTCCATGGCTTGAAGAAACGATGCAGGGGGCTATACAACACATCACGAAACAATGAAATGAGATACATATACAGGTCATAACGAATGACAAGAATTACAAAAAAGTAACTAAGAAGTCAAACCTGTTCAATTTTTATGTATCTTTCTCCCCGTTGAACATCAAGGTTTTTACATACTTCATAGAATTCGGACAATCTTTCAGCCTAGAGATAATCGTGATAAAATTAAATATATCATGACTAAATTATTTTCTAGAGAGATTCCTAAAAGTAAAAATACCAATCAAGTTATATTTTGTTTGATGGTTGTACCTGCACGCTAGCTCTCCTGTATATATCCAAAGCCTTGAGAGCATCAGGCCTTTGCATCTCAAAGAACTATCAGAAATCAAGTCGTCAGAACTTAAGTAATAGAGCACTCGGAGAAAGTCAGAAAAAGCAGAGTTCACAAGGGTACCTTGTCTACCAAATTAACAGTACCATCACTAATGGCATTGTAAATTTTAATACTT
The DNA here is from genome assembly GCF_022965805.1 of Primulina eburnea. Lineage (NCBI taxonomy): Eukaryota > Viridiplantae > Streptophyta > Magnoliopsida > Lamiales > Gesneriaceae > Primulina > Primulina eburnea. The sequence goes on from NC_133103.1 coordinate 7,957,239, forward strand.
TCCGAAGCAACCTAAAAATAATAAACATTAGATATGACACATAGCAATGTCCACTGCAAGCTAGTTATTCTGAACATAAACATAAAATATAACTTAACGTACCATTGCAAGGGCCAATTGAATGACATGATTATGAATTGCTGCTCCTTGTGGCTGCATGACATCAACAACATACAAGTTCAACTATCTGATAGTCCACATATCAAACCAAGGTCATCGAACGTACCCTGAAAAACCAATATTAAAGATGACATTCAGAAAAAAATAAAATATAAATTTACCTGGCAGCTGAGCACACGAAAGAGAAGTTGCTGCAAAGACGGTAGATGCTCGAGCAACTCTGGTGTGTCCAGATCTTTGGTTCTCTGAAATAATACTTGCATTTAGTGGTAATCAAAAAAACAAATGACAAAAAATTATTTGTTTTCATGCCTCACTGGTTTAGACACAACGAGATTAAGATTAAAGTTCAGGGAAAAAATCATCAATTACAAAATTCTGTAATCAGCACTGGCCTCCATAAAGCACATATTCTAACTCGTACCAGTACTTGACCTTAATAATAATCGGAGGCTTCAACTTATTCTAATGTGATAGGAATATAGATATTAAATCAATTTCAAGCAGAGAGATTTTATTGAAATTTAAAAAAAAACACAGCACGACACAAACATAAAAAATACAGTGAATGTATAATAAAATAAAATAAAACGAGAGAAAGGGGTAGATATCTCACCAGATGATCAGCCTCTATATCATATTTCAGTATTCTAAAACACTCCAGCCTCTCCTCCAAATATAATGTATAGCAGCGGACCCAAGCAGAATAGTCCCAGGCTGGCCAAGTGATGCAGATGCATTTCATCGATAACTAATTATTTTGTGTACCTCTGAAGGACTATCCAAAATAAAACCCCTACCATTTGGACTGGAGTCATCCTTGAAATTTGCTAAGTTAAGAATGTGGCCTCTGCTCCGACCATAATTGATAAGTTCTTCCTGGAATGTAGGATCCACTTCCCTTAGTGCACGATGAATAACAATCAAAGTTTTTAAGGCCACCTGCAAAACAAGCTCACCGAGGCTAAGATAGAGAATAACATGCTCAAGAGCATTATGTGGAAGCTCAATAGTAATCTCGTTTCTCAAAATTGGAAGTAGAATGTATATGTGCACAGATATACACAAATACATATAGCCGTACAACTAAACAAAGAATCAAAGATATTAAAAATAAATGACACTCCTTAAGCATTTATAGTTCATATAAACCTTCATAACTACCAATATAGTATATCTAAACCTACAAATCAAGAGCACCCTTTGCTTAGCTGCATCACTATTCTCCACTACATACACAATGAGTACAAGCATTTCTTAGAAAGAGTAACACAAAAAGATGTTTCATGGAGTGGCCACTGGCGGCCAACCAAATAGCTTAGTGGAATAGCTGTAGTTTTCTAGAGAGTTAAATATTCATGTAATCTCGGATGTGTATGGGTTGAATTGTTTTTTCTTTTTATAAAAAAACACTAGCTCAAATCCATGCTAAGTGAAACAAAGGTCGAGAATCTATGTGTCACATGCATTCTCAGCCTACGTGTTTTGCTTGGACGTGAGATGCCCCAACTTTCCCATCTTTTCTCAATAATCTTTTGAAAGAAATTTGAGCTCTTGAAAAATGATCATATCTTTCCCTTTATATCAGAGTTTTTAGGTTAAAACTTCTTAAAGTTTCCCCATTAACGTTATGACAAGAAGCAGCAGCCGCTGCATGGTAGAAGCAAAATCATACAACCAACTCTCGTACTTAGTTCAACAGCTCTACCAAACTTGCACTGTTACAAAAGGTTAGAGAACTAAACATGATAATATATTAAACAATAACCGAGATTAATGTTAATCTTTATGCAGATATACCGCCCAATTTTGAGTCTTCGACAACCTTCTTGCAAGAGCATGTATGCAATATGCAACATCTGCTCGTGGTTGTGTCGCCAATACACAAGAAAAGACAGCTGAAAATGACAAACCATGATCAGTAAATGAATCCTCCTTTAAAATACAATCATCGGGAAAGAAGAGGCAGATAGGCAATATCTATAAATCAATGCCCACCTCTAATGTGTTTCTCTTTTGCAGGACGTTCGACGTGATTTGTCGCCCTAACAACAGCAATGTCCACTTCCTGTATGAGCAAAAACCCAACCAATATCAGGCATCCTGATTATTAAAAGCAACAATTTCTATGTAAAATGATTTTTTTTTTTTATAATAACCTTGTAGTCACTATTAATTTTCGCCAAATTAACAGTGGTGGAATCCTTAAGTGCACCAAGAGTTTTTCTTAAACTGCTCTGCGTTCCCCCACTAGACATCCTCTCTCTTAACTATAAATTCTGCGAAAAAAAAAGAATCCAAAAGATGAGTAATTACCAGTCCCAACTTCCTTTAACCGATCTTGACTTACAATTAACCAACAACTGAACATAATCTATCACATGAAAGAAATTTTCAAAATAACAAACAGTCTATTTCTGTCACATGAATAAAAATATAAGCCATCTCTTCATCAAAATCAAGAAATAAACTCAAACTATCAACACAAGATTCCAGATTATTGATCCTTTCGTACTTCTTTACATAAATTGATATAAAAGCATCCACATACAAAACAAAGAAACAAGAAGAAAAACAAAGAACATACAAAAGGAAGCAATAATATGCAAAATAATAATAATAATAAGCGGCAAAATATAAACTAAATCACACAAGAAAACCACTTTACCGCAATTCTACAACATAATTCAACAAAGCAACACAAACCCACAAAAGATAAAGCAAAATACCACCAAGAAAATCAATCTGATCATGAAACGCTGTGTCAACAAGAAAAAACCAAAAGATCGAAGACGGCACATAAACCCACCTTACAGACTCAATCTTTCACTCCCGGGGACACAAACAAAAACTCAAATTTTGAATGTTAAGAGAAAATTTTAAAGATAAAAAACCAAAAAAAGTCAGACCTTGAGCTCAAAAATGAGGGACAGAGAGAGTTAGGGAGCTAGTCTTTTTCCTTGTTGGCTGCCAGACTGTACCGAATAATTTTTTCTCATAGCCCGTCGGCGTTGATATTCTGAATATATTTTATACATATAAACATATACATACAAAGTATGTTGGAGCATATATTATACATCTTTCTTCCAAATTGGGCCGTTAGATTTTCCGTAGAATAAACGGGTAGACCTGTGTAGGGCTAGCCTGGTTAAGTACAACTTAAATTTTTTGTCTTCACTATAAACATTGAGCCCTGAATCAAATTTTTATGATTATATATTATTATTATTCTATATTTTTTTATTGGGATATTATATATTATTATTTATTTTGACGAAATTTAATTTAATCCGAAATTTTTTTAATCCAATTTAAAACGCACTCCTCAGAAATATCATTTCAGGTCTATGACTTTTTAAATCTTTTAATTTAATTTGAAAACTCTTCCCAAATCCACGAACAAAATAAATCCTAAATGATAATATCATAGAATTAAGGCAAAAACTTGTGTGAGACGGTCTCACGGGTCGTATTGTTGAGACGAATCTCTTATTTGGATTATCCATGAGAAAGTATTACTTTTTATTGTGAATATGGGTAGGGTTGACCCGTCTCACAGATTAAGATCCGTGAGACGGTCTCACACGAGACTCACTCTAGAATTAATGTTACATAAAAATTTTTAAAAACTTTTCGAGGATGAAATCGATAATTTCGAATTAAAAATAAGATTTTTGAATATCAAACTAAAAAAAGAAATCAAAGGGTCATCTTGGAATATCAAATGAAGTATTATGACTTTTGTCCAACTTTTACTATGTCCCACAAACTTTGACTCGGCTTTCTTGAACTCAGATTTAAATTTTGGCAAAAATTTGTGTGAGATGGTCTCACAGATCGTATTTGTCAGATAGATCTTTTATTTAGGTCATCCATGCAAAAATATACTTTTTATGCTAAGAGTATTATTTTTTATTGTGAATATGTGACCCGTCTCACAGATTATGATCCGTGAGACAGTCTCACATAAGACCCACTCTTAAATTTTTAGTAATAATTTGTAATCTTCACCTAGGGTTGAGCAAAAATAAAAAAGCGAAACATGATCATTGAGTTTTCGATTTCTTTCGAGTTATTATATGCAATATTAAAAGTATTTTTCAACATATTAATTTAATGATATGTATTTTTAGATCATATGAGTCTCTCACATTTTTATAGGAGTCGATATATATTTTGATACTCTAAAGACTAATATTTTTTAAAACTCATATGGAAGAAATCCTTCAAGATCATGCAAATATCTCATATTTTTATAAGAGTTGATATATATGTTAGATATTCTAAAGATTAACATTTTTTACAACATCATTTGAAAGAAATATTTCAAGTATAACATTAAATAATCTATTTCTTTTTCAAACATTTAGAGTATTAAAAAGTACAAACAAACAATTTCGGAATAATATCTCAATAAAATATTTTAAAGTTGGATGGCAATAGTTTAATAATTCAATAAGATGTAACCGTTGTACTAAAAAATATATTATAGCAATAAATTTTTGAAAAAAAAAAAGATGAAAAAAAATGCACAAGTATGCGATAATCACGAAGAGAATGAGGCCTTTTGAATTTGATACAGAAAAAATAATGTGTGCAAAAATTATAAAATCTGAAAATTTTGAGATTACTCAACGTCGACTTGTCACTTGGTAAAATTCGGTTCATCTTTTTGTGATTTGTATACAATGGCTATGGTATGTTATCACACGTATTGAGAAAATGGAATATTCCCTAAAAAGAGTAACAGTTGTTGACACAGGATGAGAGGTTTTGTGGTTGGAATGAATTGGATGGATTTGAGAATTCTTTGTTTTGGATTATTAAAAATAGTATTAAAATCCATTCTGTTTGGAGAAAAAGATTCGAATTTGGAATTTTAAAATTTTACTAAACTACCCTTATAAACTTTTGGTGGAGAATGATGTGTTGGATAAAAAAGTAATTTTATGTTTTTAAAATCCAAATCCCACCAAATCTTATCAAATTTGATGGGATTTGGATATACTTGTTGAAATCCCATTAAATCCCATGAAATCCTAAGCAAATCCAAATCTTTTTTTTTTTAACATCTTGCCAAACAGTAAAAATAGGATTTTGAAATCCAAATCCCATGAAATACTCCCAAATCCGAATTGCCAAACACACTGTAACTATATACAGTGAGCTAGCCGGGTCAAATAAAGAGTAGATTTATTGTAAGATGGATTCATTATTCATGAAACGGATAATCTAATCTATATTTATAATGAAAAATAATATTTTTGACATAAAAAATAATATTTTTCATATATTATATCGGGTCAGAGATTCGTGTAGCAAAATTGACTCGTGAACCGTCTAGTTTTTATAATACCTATATTATCACATATTAGGTAATTACTTTACTATATTATTATTAAGCATGAAGATCTTATAAATAATTTAATTTTTGGTGCTATGGTTTATTTTTTAATGTGTACAAAAATATTCTTCTTTATAATTCTATATATTGTCCAATATTCCAAAATAAAAGTAAAAACAAAATTATCGTAGTAAATTCACTAAAATATAATAATTCAATTTTATTCAAATTTAACTGTAGAGAAAATTATTAGAAAACATAATAAATTTATAATTAGATAATATCATCATATTTAAATAATTATTAGAAAATATTATAAAAATAATAATCTCTAAAGATTTTTAGTTTCAATATAATCTCTACATAGAAAAAATATTAAATATTAAAATATAATCCATGAATGGTGTGTGTGAAATTGTACTAATATTTATTGAATAAAAACTAAGTTCATTTATAGACAAGAAAACAAATTAAATCCGAAGTGAGTTTTAGATGTAGAGAGTTCAATAATCTTCTTGTTTTCAAATACATCAACCACTATACATGCCTCAAATAAATCAAATACAACATAAATCATTTTTCTATTTATAATAATAGATACAAGCAGAACGTTTCAAAGTATATCTATTTCCATGTATAAATAAAAAAATAATACGATAAAGAAATATTTTATTTATTATTGCATAAACATAATATATATCTTCGAAAAGACCTTGAAATCTATTTTCGAAAACACCTTAAACCTTTTTCACCGATATAATACTTAATTAGTGAGCTACAAGTTTAAATAAGGGTAATTTGTAAAAAAATACATCTGTCCAAGATTAATTTAACATTCAGTACCCAACAGTTTTTTTTTTAAATTCAGTACCTGACAAAACACCAACTTAGCTTTTACTACATATTTCATGCATTTTTACATTTTTACCCTTTCAATTAATAAAAAAAGTATATAAATACTTATTTTGGTTGCACATCTTCTCTTTCCACTCATCAATCCCGATTCATTTGGATGACTTGTATATTTAATTTAAATATTTTTTATTAAAAAAAAACAAATTCACAACTAATTGAATTTTTTGAAATACTTAGTTTTACTTATGAAATACTTAATTTCAATTTTAAAATACTTGATTTAGTAAATGAAATACTCAGAATGTTTATTAAAAACTGGATATTCGAATATGCATTTAAAAAAAAACCGCAACTAATTGAATTTTTTGAAATACTTAGTTTTACTTGTAAAATACTTAATTTCAATTTTAAAATACTTGATTTAGTAAATGAAATACTCAGAATGTGTATTAAAAACCTGGATATTCGAGTATGCATTTTAAAAAAAAACTTTACGCAACTAATTGAATTTTTTGAAATACTTAGTTTTACTTATGAAATACTTAATTTAAATTTTAAAATACTTGATTTAGTAAATGAAATACTCAGAATGTGTATTAAAAAGCTGGATATTTGAATATGCATTTAAAAAAAAAATCGTAACTAACTGAATTTTTTGAAATACTTAGTTTTACTTGTGAAATACTTACTTTTAATTTTAAAACTACTTGATTTAGAAAATGAAATACTCAGAATGTGTATTAAAAACTGGATATTCGAATATGCATTTAAAAAAAAAAACAAATTCGCAACTAATTGAATTTTTGAAATACTTAGTTTTACTTATGAAATACTTAATTTTAATTTTAAAATACTTGATTTATTAAATGAAATACTCAGAATGTGGATTAAAAAGCTGGATATTCGAATATGCATTTAAAAAACAAAAACAAATTCGCAACTAATTGAATTTTTTGAAATACTTAGTTTTATTTGTGAAATACTTAATTTAAATTTTAAAATACTTGATTTAGTAAATGAAATACTCAGAATGTGTATTAAAAAGCTGGATATTCGAATATGCATTTAAAAAAAAAAATCGTAACTAACTGAATTTTTTGAAATACTTAGTTTTACTTGTGAAATACTTACTTTTAATTTTAAAACTACTTGATTTAGAAAATGAAATACTCAGAATGTGTATTAAAAACTGGATATTCAAATATGCATTTAAAAAAAAACAAATTCGCAAATAATTGAATTTTTGAAATACTTAGTTTTACTTATGAAATACTTAATTTTAATTTTAAAATACTTGATTTATTAAATGAAATACTCAGAATGTGTATTAAAAAGCTGGATATTCGAATATGCATTTAAAAAACAAAAATAAATTCGTAACTAATTGAATTTTTTGAAATTCTTAGTTTTATTTGTGAAATACTTAATTGTAATTTTAAAATACTTGATTTAGTAAATGAAATACTCAGAATGTGTATTAAAAAACTGGATATTTGAATATACATTTAAAAAAAAAATCGCAACTAATTGAATTTTTTGAAATACTTAGTTTTACTTGTGAAATACTTAATTTTAATTTTAAAATACTTGATTTAGTAAATGAAATACTCAGAATGTGTATTAAAAAGCTGGATATTCGAATATGCATTTAAAAAAAAACAAATCGCAACTAATTGAATTTTTTGAAATACTTAGTTTTACTTGTGAAATAATTAATTTCAATTTTAAAATACTTGATTTTGTAAATGAAATACTCAGAATGTGTATTAAAAAACTGGATATTCGAATATACAACGCAAGTTCACCAAATGCTCGCATTTCCATCCAAGATTCATTTGGATGAAATGTTTATTTCATTTAATTATTTTTTTTTTTGTTAAAAATCAAATTCGCAACTAAGCATTGAACTTTTTCAAGTACCTAGTTTTACTTGCGAAATACCTAATTTCAATTTTAAAATACTTGATTTGGTAAATGAGATACTCAGAATGAGTATTAAAATACTGGAAATTCGAATATGCAACGTAAGTTCACCAAATGCTCGCATTCTATCCAAGATGCATTTGGATGACATGTTCATTTTATTTATATATTTTCTTTATTTTTTTTAAAAAAAATTCGCAACTAAGTATTGAACTTTTTCAAGTACTTAGTTTTATCTGCGAAATAATTAATTTCAGTTTTAAAATACTTGATTTGGTAGATGAGATACTCATAATGAGTATTAAAATACTGGATATTCGAATATGTAGCGTAAATTCACCAAGTGCTCACGTTTCCATCCAAGATGCATTTGGATGACATGTTCAAGGACTTTTCAGCAGCCACAAAGCTTTGAAAAAGAAAAAAGGCTTAGAGCGAAGATTTGTAGATTTCCGGACAATGTTCTTCAAGAGAATATCCCGTGATACGAACAAGTAACTTAATCCGTGTATTTAAAATTTACAGATAAATATGAAGTCGGATATACGTCGATAGTCATAGTTTAGTAGGTCGAAAGCTTGTGGATTTAATAAAACGACATGCAATTCACCCTTGATAAATAATTAAAGAGATTTAATTACTTCACTGAGTTGAATTAGTTTGGCATAGCTTGAGAGGGCGTGTTCAATTGGATATGAAATCTCGTCGAAAGCATAGATCATTGTCGAACGAATTAAGTAGTTTAGCGAGGGGTAAATGAAATACTTAGAATGTTGTATTAAAATACTGGCCAATCATGACTGAATTTACGTTGCATATTCGAATATCCAGTATTCTATCACATATTATGAGTATCTCAATTACCAAATCAATTATTTTAAAATTAAAATTAGGTATTTCGCAAATAAAAGTAAGTACTTCAAAATGTTCCATGTTTAGTGATCGAGCAAAACTTTCATTGTAAAATTCTTAGTGATCGAGCAAAACTTCAAAATGTTCAATGCTTAGTTGCGAATTTTTTTTAAAAAAAAAATAAAGAAAATATCTAAATAAAATGAACATGTCATCCAAATGCATCTTGGATAGAATGTGAGCATTTGATGAACTTACGTTGCATATTCGAATTTTCAGTATTTTAATACTCATTCTGAGTATCTCATTTAACAAATCAAGTATTTTAAAATTGAAATTAGGTATTTCGCAAGTAAAACTAAGTACTTGACAAAGTTCAATGCTTAGTTGCGAAATTATTTTTTTAACAATAAAAAAAATAATTAAATGAAATGAACATGTCATCCAAATAGATCTTGGATGGAAATGCGAGCATTTGGTGAACTTGCGTTGTATATTCGAATATCCGGTTTTTTATACACATTCTGAGTATTTCATTTACTAAATCAAGTATTTTAAAAATTAAAATTAAGTATTTCACAACTAAAAGTAATTATTTCAAAAAATTCAATTAGTTGCGACTTTTTTTTAAATGCATATTCGAATATCCATTTTTTTAATATACATTCTGAGTATTTCATTTACAAAATCAAATATTTTAAAATTGAAATTAATTATTTCACAAGTAAAACTAAGTATTTCAAAAAATTCAATTAGTTGCGAATTTGTTTCTTTTAAATGCATATTTGAATATCCAATTTTTAATACACATTATGAGTATTTCATCTACTAAATCAAGTATTTTAAAATTAAAATTAAGTATTTCACAAGTAAAACTAAGTATTTAAAAAATTCAATTAGTTGCGATTTTTTTTTTTAAATGCATATTCGAATATCCAATTTTTTAATACACATTCTGAGTATTTCATTTACTAAATCAAGTATATTAAAATGAAATGAACATGTCATCCAAATGTATCTTGAAAGAAAATGCGAGCATTTGGTGAACTTACGTTACATATTCGAATATCCAGTATTTTAATACAACATTCTAAGTATTTCATTTACCCATCGCTAAACTACTTAATTGGTTCGACAATGATCTATGCTTTCGACGAGATTTCATATCCAATTGAACACGCCCTCTCAAGCTATGCCAAAATAATTCAACTCAGTGAAGTAATTAAATCTCTTTAATTATTTATCAATGGTGAATTGCATGTCGTTTTATTAAATCCACTAGCTTTCGACCTACTGAACTATGACTATCGACGTATATCCGACTTCATATTTATCTGTAAATTTTAAATACACGGATTAAGTTACTTGTTCCTATCACGGGATATTCTCTTAAAGAACATTGTCCGGAAATCTTCAAATCTTCGCTCTAAGCCTTTTTTCTTTTTCAAAGCTTTGTGGCTGCTGAAAAGTCCTTGAACATGTCATCCAAATGCATCTTGGATGGAAACGTGAGCACTTGGTGAATTTACGCTACATATTCGAATATCCAGTATTTTAATACTCATTATGAGTATCTCATCTACCAAATCAAGTATTTTAAAACTGAAATTAATTATTTCGCAGATAAAACTAAGTACTTGAAAAAGTTCAATACTTAGTTGCGATTTTTTTTAAAAAAAAATAAAGAAAATATATAAATAAAATGAACATGTCATCCAAATGCATATTGGATAGAATGCGAGCATTTGGTGAACTTACGTTGCATATTCGAATTTCCAGTATTTTAATACTCATTCTGAGTATCTCATTTACCAAATCAAGTATTTTAAAATTGAAATTAGGTATTTCGCAAGTAAAACTAGGTACTTGAAAAAGTTCAATGCTTAGTTGCGAATTTGATTTTTAACAAAAAAAAATAATTAAATGAAATAAACATTTCATCCAAATGAATCTTGGATGGAAATGCGAGCATTTGGTGAACTTGCGTTGTATATTCGAATATCCAGTTTTTTAATACACATTCTGAGTATTTCATTTACAAAATCAAGTATTTTAAAATTGAAATTAATTATTTCACAAGTAAAACTAAGTATTTCAAAAAATTCAATTAGTTGCGAATTTGTTTTTTTTTTTTTAAATGCATATTCGAATATCTAGCTTTTTAATACACATTCTGAGTATTTCATTTACTAAATCAAGTATTTTAAAATTAAAATTAAGTATTTCACAAGTAAAACTAAGTATTTCAAAAATTCAATTAGTTGCGATTTTTTTTTTTAAATGTTTATTCGAATATCCAGTTTTTTAATACACATTCTGAGTATTTCATTTACTAAATCAAGTATTTTAAAATTACAATTAAGTATTTCACAAATAAAACTAAGTATTTCAAAAAATTCAATTAGTTACAAATTTATTTTTGTTTTTTAAATGCATATTCGAATATCCAGTTTTTTAATACACATTCTGAGTATTTCATTTACTAAATCAAGTATTTTAAAATTACAATTAAGTATTTCACAAATAAAACTAAGTATTTCAAAAAATTCAATTAGTTACGAATTTATTTTTGTTTTTTAAATGCATATTCGAATATCCAGCTTTTTAATACACATTCTGAGTATTTCATTTAATAAATCAAATATTTTAAAATTAAAATTAAGTATTTCATAAGTAAAACTAAGTATTTCAAAAATTCAATTATTTGCGAATTTGTTTTTTTTTAAATGCATATTTGAATATCCAGTTTTTAATACACATTCTGAGTATTTCATTTTCTAAATCAAGTAGTTTTAAAATTAAAAGTAAGTATTTCATAAGTAAAACTAAGTATTTCAAAAAATTCAGTTAGTTACGATTTTTTTTTAAAATGCATATTCGTATATCCAGCTTTTTAATACACATTCTGAGTATTTCATATACTAAATCAAGTATTTTAAAATTTAAATTAAGTATTTCACAAATAAAACTAAGTATTTCAAAAAATTCAATTAGTTGCGAATTTGTTTTTGTTTTTTAAATGCATATTCGAATATCCAGCTTTTTAATACACATTCTGAGTATTTCATTTAATAAATCAAGTATTTTAAAATTAAAATTAAGTATTTCATAAGTAAAACTAAGTATTTCAAAAATTCAATTAGTTGCGAATTTGTTTTTTTTTTTAAAATGCATATTCGAATATCCAGTTTTTAATACACATTCTGAGTATTTCATTTTCTAAATCAAGTAGTTTTAAAATTAAAAGTAAGTATTTCCCAAGTAAAACTAAGTATTTCAAAAAATTCAGTTTGTTACGATTTTTTTTAAATGCATATTCGAATATCCAGCTTTTTAATACAAATTCTGAGTATTTCATTTATTAAATCAAGTATTTTAAAATTTAAATTAAGTATTTCATAAGTAAAACTAAGTATTTCAAAAAATTCAATTATTTGCGTAAAGTTTTTTTTTTAAAATGCATACTCGAATATCCAGGTTTTTAATACACATTCTGAGTATTTCATTTACTAAATCAAGTATTTTAAAATTGAAATTAAGTATTTTACAAGTAAAACTAAGTATTTCAAAAAATTCAATTAGTTGCGGTTTTTATTTAAATGCATATTCGAATATCCAGTTTTTAATAAACATTCTGAGTATTTCATTTACTAAATCAAGTATTTTAAAATTGAAATTAAGTATTTCATAAGTAAAACTAAGTATTTCAAAAAATTCAATTAGTTGTGAATTTGTTTTTTTTTTAATAAAAAATATTTAAATTAAATATACAAGTCATCCAAATGAATCGGGATTGATGAGTGGAAAGAGAAGATGTGCAACCAAAATAAGTATTTATATACTTTTTTTATTAATTGAAAGGGTAAAAATGTAAAAATGCATGAAATATGTAGTAAAAGCTAAGTTGGTGTTTTGTCAGGTACTAAATTTAAAAAAAAAACTGTTGGGTACTGAATCTTAAATTAATCTTGCACAGATGTATTTTTCTACAAATTACCCTTTAAATAATTCATTTTTCCGGTCTATAAAAGTTTAAAGAACTCTTTTTTTAATTGCGATTAAATAATTCAAATTTTACTAGCGTAGTTATGTACCAAGAAAAATGGGTTTTTAATTCTATTTTAAATTATTAAAATTTTTGTATCTATAATAGATATAATATTTAATTCATATGCACACAATCATTGTTACTAGCTAGTTTTTCTTTTTTTTTTGGTTATATTAAGATGTTAAGGATTTATTATTTTACCTAATTATGATTTTTCTACATAAAATATTTATAAATATTATTATATTGTAATAAAATTACGTTACTTCAAAAAGGTTTTCATTTACTTCCAAAGTTAAAAAAGCAGGCTTTCTACCCCAAAGTTTTATCATTTTAGGGATTTAATCTAGGGTTATTTTTCCGAAATCGACGTTTCAATATTTTAAATTATAAATAAGAAAGAAAAAAAAAACAATATTCAATGGTTTATTAACCCAAAGATCCGTCTGGTACTACAACAAGAACCGAGGGAGAAAAGGAGAATTAGAGTTATCCCCCCAAAGAAAAAAGGCAAAATCGATGGTCCAACAAGACAAAAGATAAAAATATAGAGTGTTAGCTTATGTTTGAGAACAGTAAAATCCTAAATTTATACTTTATTTCCACAGCAAAAAAATAGGCCATATGCACAGCAGGGATTCAGTTCCCCCGTTTCAATGAATTAATTTATAAACTCTCAATAAAATATTAGATTGCAGAACCATTCATTTTGATAAAAAATACAAGTTCATCTGTATCAATGAAAAACACTGACTATTGGACTTCGTCGTAATTACCACCTTTTGGATGCTGGGATCGATGATATAATAAGAATTTATGGATAAGCGTGATAAAACGTAAGATATATGGATAATATGATTATTTTTATTTTTAATTATTGTTGAACTCGAGTCAAAATTATGATCATTCGCATATATCATGTCCGAAGAATTTGGTTAAAAATTAATTCAAGACTTCATTACGCGTTGTGTTCAGTTACTTTTGAATGGATTTCGAAGTCTGTGTATTTATTGATTTGACTCTAGTACTCTCTCCTTCTTCTCCATTCCATTTTAATTTGGCTCTATTCTGCCGACACAAATTACATGATTCCTCAGTCACTGCACGTACAACTATGTAACAAAGAAAAATCCATCAAGCATGCTTTTAAACATGACTAGTTTTTGTAAAAAATATCGCATTATCAGTTAAAGCAACGTTAGTTATGTATAAAAAATCGCAGTATCATTTTGTTGATGGGAAAATTACAAAAATAATTTCATATATATTAAATTTTCAAAATATAAACTCCTCGTTTTATTAACATATATCCTGTCATGCTTAAGAATGTGTATTTATATATATCTTCAAGTCTAAACTTTATCCTACTTTTAGAAATATTAACTATTATTAAAAAGATATTAATACCTACTTTTTTAAAAGAGAATTCAACCAACATCGACTGATTGCCCATACGCTCTGGGGGCCAGCCCAGCCAGAAATGAAAAGATGGAACAAACAGATTTGTTCACGGGTTCTTAAATAGGATCTGGCATATCCCTTTTCCACATTTAATTTTACTTTTAATTTTCCAAAATAAATTTCTGAATCATGCAAAATGCAACCATGTATCATATCATATGCATGGTTTTTATTTCTTTCTTTTAGCATCTGCTTTTATTTTTATTTTACGAAAAATTCAAAGAATCAAGTAGATTTAGATCTTTTGGATGAAGTGACATATATAAATTTTACATTGGAATTTAATTTAATGTCATGAATATCAGGAAAATCATGATATATATAAAAAAATCCATTCACCAACAACATCAAAATCTGAAAAAATGTACAAGAAAATCATTCTTTTTTTAAACCCGAGCAAGAATAAAAGAAATAATGAGTAATATGCCGACATGCATGCACTCTCCAAATGTCTCACCCCACCCTTAATAAAACCTTATAAATGCACCTTACCCACCCACTTTAAATTACCACAAACAGCTCACAATAATTTCGCAACTTTGGGTGTGTGAGAAATGGGGCGTTTTGCTAATGTTTTCTTGGTGTTCATGCTTGCCATGCTCATGGGTTAGTTTTCTTGCCTCCTAATTGAACTCATGTTCATGCGTTTTTGCTACTTGAAACACTATTTTCATATCAAGTTTACACTATTTTTAGAACTCGTGCACCATTATTCCAACTAATTGCTGAATGTTTTCATATTGGATGGCCTACTATTTAGGTTCACGACTCTCGAGCCATTTCCATTGACTGAGTTGAGAGTAATCTTTTCCTTACCGTATTGTAACATGTATGGGATGCCATTGTTTTGGTAAAGACTCAAAAAGATAAAATCAGTCTGGAAAATTGGCTTATATAAACTGGTAAAAAAATTGGGTTTAATTTATTCCAATTAAATGACCAAAAGCCTACACCGATGACTGCCATGATGTGATTCGCCACGAATTGATCAGAACTCCGGTGGAAATCAGGGAAAATTCGATGCTGCCCGTGCAGGCAGTGCCTGCACGGGCAGATCCAAGGGCCAGAAAATTTCTGGCCCATTTTATTTTTTTTTAAAAAAAAATTCCACCCCCATGATTGAATCTTGACCCTTGATTGTGCCCCACACCCAGGATCGACTTTACCGGAAATCAGACCAAACGAAATTTTGACCAATCTGACGGACTGAAAAGCTATATAGAATAACTTAAAAAGACCAAATTTGCCTTTTCTCCCCATGATTTTAAACTAGGTCCTAAATTTTTCAAAAAAGGAAAAAAAATAACTGCATGAGCTATTGACTATTGTAGAGGTAAATGTTAAGATTATTTGACAACGTATTTTGCTAACCAATTGATGTAACGTTGAAAATTAGGGATTGGGCCAATGGTGGGAGAGGCGAGGTTCTGCGAGTCCCAAAGCTTCCGTTTCAAGGGACCTTGCGTGAGCGATAGCAACTGCGCGTCAGTTTGCCACACAGAGGGCTTTCCCGGCGGAGACTGCCGAGGATTCCGCCGCCGTTGCTTCTGCACCAAGCCTTGCTAAACCTTAATATCCTCTAATAATTATATAATAAATTAAATGCTTGTCTTAATTTGGTGATGGGTTTTGTGTGCATGCAATCTATCTTTCAATTTGTCTTTCTGTTTGTGTTGTTGAGGATGCCGGCCAATTTGTTAATAGTCTCTTGCATCGAGACTAGTTATTTACAAGGTGTAAATTACTAATAATATTGGTCATCTTCTCATCCTTCGTTCGATATATATATATATATATATATATATATACATACTTTGTTCGATTTAGATTTTAATTCGATTTAGATTTTAATATTCCCATTCTATTATAGTTATAACGCATTTTCTGATACACAAAATAATATAGGTAAATAATATAATGCATATAGTTACACTGTTGCTTTTTTTAAGAGCCATTTACGGATCATCCTGTATAATGATATTTAATTTTTGTTATGATCTATATGATTTAATCTTCAGATTTGACGATTGTCTTTATTATACCAACACAAATCTTTTCGGCGTACTTTTGTCATCATTCACACACACATGAAAAACTTAACAAGGAGTTGTCAATCTCATCATTGTCTCAAGTTAAGCATATTTTAATTTGAAGTTAGTAAGTGATGTACTCCCGACAAAACATGCAACTTATTAATACGAATTGCATCCTCCATTGCACAGTCTTGGAGTCTTTTTTTCTCCATTGTGAAATCAGTTTATTCATATATTTTTTTTATTAGAAACGTGTCCCGTTTCTTGTAAGCGCAACCTCTTAGCATGATGATATCATTGTTTGGTGAATATGTTATCAGGAAATGATTAAAATATAAAATATTACTTTTTATGCTAAAAGTATTACTTTTTATTGTGAATATGGATAGGGTTGATCCGTCTTACAAATTATGATCCATGAGACGGTCTCATATGAGATTCACTAAAAATATTTTCATTAGATTGAGATTTTTAAGTAAAATCCAAAAACAAATTCATAAATATTTAAAACAGCTTTCAAACCAAGTTTGTTTAGTAGTAAAACGTGACGTAGAATACCAAATTTTAGTTATCCATCATGTCTACTCGCACTTGGAAATTTGAAAGTGTCAACAAGTTGGCTTCAGCCATGGGAACTTGAAAAGTTAATTAATTAACACCACACATCTAGCCATCCATAGGGACGTTTAATAGTGTGTCAGATGGTGGCTAGCTACAAGCTTAAAAATGGCAAAGTATAGTGTAAATAAATATTTATTCTTATTTTATCAATATATTAAATATATTTTAGTTGTTTATATGATTTAATTATTAATTGAAATTTTATGACTATAATATTGATAAAGAAAAATAATATTATTTTATTATACATTTATAAATATGCATAAAATAAAATTTTTGATTATATAATTTATATACTGAGATATATTTGTATTAATTAATAATTCTAATATTTCAATAAAAAAAGTGTGACTTATTTATCATAATATAATTTTTAAATAAACGGGCTATTTTTTGATAAAATTAATCAATAAAATATTTTTGAAATTAAAATATTAACTAAGTAATAATAATTGGACTTAATAGTAAAATTGATTCTTTAGTTAGATCGTGTATTAATAATTAAATCATTAACAACAATTTATGTAAATTTTTTGTACCAAAATATGCTTTACGCGTAAAATAAATAATGAGGAATATGCCCAAATAAATGAACTCTCAAATATCTCAACCCCACCCGAGCCTCCTCAGTACCTTATAAATGCGCCTTATCCAGCCACGCCTAGCAATCCACTTATTAATCACCACAAACAGCTCACAGCAATTCACCAGTACTTTAGGTGTGGAGAAATGGGGCGTTTTGCTCATGTTTTCTTGGTGTTCATGCTTGTCATGCTCATGGGTTAGTTTTCTTGCTTCCTAACAGAGATCGTAATCTTACATTTTTGCTACTTGCAACACTATTTTCGTCACAAGTTTAATCATTTTTATTATTACCTCGTGCTGTGCTTATTACTTCACGTTTTTTTAGCATATGCGGCGGTATATGATAATTTTCTATGCTACAAAACCAGATGATATCTACTGATTCTTTAAAATACGAGAGGCCGCCCCATGTTTTGTGTGGTGGTGAGTGACATGGCTCATATGGATATATTCACCGATGGGATGCGAAACGAACTTCTATTTTCGGGATATTTGACAATATATTTTGCTAACCGATTGATATAACGTTGAAATCAGGGATAGGGCCAATGGTGGGAGAGGCGAGGTTATGCGAGTCGAAGAGTCTGCGTTTCAAGGGACCTTGCCTGAGCAATACCAACTGCGCATCAGTTTGCCACAGCGAGGGTTTTCCCAGTGGAGACTGCCGAGGATTCCGTCGCCGTTGCTTCTGCTTAATTCGTTGTTAAACCTTAACCTCGTCTTATAATACTAAAAAATAACTAAATGTTTGTCTTGATTTGGTGATGGGTTTTAAGGTTGCTAGCCTTGCCATTAGTTAACAGTCTCGTGTGGAGACTAGTTAATTATCAAGTACGGAATAATTATCATCTTTGTGATGGTTAAACTCATAATAATATTGATGTTCTCATCCTTTACTTTGTTCAATTTAGAAGTGATGATTAGAAACAAAAAGGAGGAGAATTAGAGGAAAAAATATTAAAAAAACAATCACTTAATACTATATTAAATGCTTTGGATAATGTGGCAGCAACAGGGCGCTTCAATATCTTGACACATTTGCTTACACTCATTTGTCTTCTACCAAAGAAGATGAAAGGTGACTCGTATCATTCACAAAGAGTGGGGCTTTGAAAATGTTTAGTGCATGAAAGGTGTCGACGGTGTAGGACTTGGAAGAGTTGTCATTTTACGCCAAAGTCACTACAAATTAAATGCGAAAATATTAGTTTCTTTCACTATCGGATTAGGGAAGAATATTTTATTATTAACACCACCATGATTATTGTTCCCTTTAATTTCGAATTGAATTTGTGTAGAAGATGGGAAAGTAGAATCCCCAAAATTTTAATTTTATTTCATTTGTACACTTAAATATTTGCTATTTTGGTTTTCAATGTTGTCGAATTTCATTATATGTCTTGTGTCTTTCATTTTTTTAAATAATTTTAGTTATTACTTATCGGAATATTGATGTGACACTGCACACATTAACGCTTCTATGTTATCATCAACGCCACATTGCTACCACGTCGGAAAATAACTAAAATTGTACAAAAAAAAAAGAAGAAAAAATTGCTGACTAAAATTGAAATTTGACAACATAAAAACCTAAAATCTCGTAGCTCATAGTCTCCATGCATGGGGCAAGGTATTATTATATATTATTTCTTCAACTCTTCAATTTATTGTAGTTTCATACTCATGTTATGAATTGGAACTCGAGAAGTCTTCAAATAAATAACCCACATGTTTACCAATGTTCTGTGTTCATAGTTGTATTAGATGGTTGCAACATAGCAAATGGGATAATAATTTGGAAGATGTAAGTAGAGTCACTCGAGACATAATTTCTCAAACACCAACACTTCCGGAAACTGGGATTTATTTCCCTTTGTCGATGGATGTTTAATCACATGCATAGTGCTACTAAAAATAGCAAATTTGAGAGTTCTCATACTGGGCCCAAATTCATTTCGAAATAATGAGAAAAGTGCAAATTAGTTCAGTATTCGGCTTCAACTGCACGTATTGTTACGTCAACACTCTACGAATAATTAATAAAATTGTCCAAATTTTAAAATACAGGAATAAGACCAAAATTTGATAATATGATGACCAAAATATCATAGAATCATACATATATGACCAAAATAAATTTAGGTCAACTTACAGAACAAAAATTGCTATTTGCCTATACCGTGAAACATTTAATTCATATCTATTCTATTTTATTAAACTTGAGGATCGGACATGATAGTAAACACCTAAGTAGGGGTGGAAAAAATACCGAAATACCGAAAAACCGAACCGAAAAAAATACCGAACTTATCGAAAAAATCGGTTGATACCGTACCGAAATTTTCGGTATCGGTATCAGTACGAAATATTTTTTTCGGTATTTCGGTATATACCGAAAATATTTTTTTTTATTATTTTTAAAAATTTAAGTTCGGTATGTTTCGGTATACCGACAATTTTTTTCGGTATACCAACAAAATTTTCGGTGTCGGTACGGTACCGGTATGAACTTTTTCATACCGAAAATTCAGTATACCGAATGTGCGGTATCGGTATCGGTATGGAAAAATTCCATACAGATATTTTCGGTACGGTATACGGTACCGTAGTTCGGTACGATATACCGTACTGCACCCATCCCTACACCTAAGAATGATACCAACTTTTTCTTCCAACTTTACCCTTATATGATACTATTACACTTTTGTTTTTTATTTTTTATTTTTAATTTAAACACACAGTTTTATTTTTAATTAATTTTTTTTATTTCAACCATTCAAATATCAATTTAATCCCTCCATAATTTGTCAAATTTCACTTTAGTCCATGAATAATGATAAAAGAATACTGTATATACACGCATTGCGTGTGCATAGTAACTAGTTATATATAATAGTTGAGCATATTAGAGGGACACCAAAATTATTTTTTCAAAATTGCCCTTATATTGTATAGATATGAAAATTTGATTTTATGCTTATTAATAATTATAAGCATTTCTCATCAAAATTTTCCATAATTAACTATTACATAAACAACTTTTCAATTTATTTATATATTATTTTAGGTGTAAAAAAATTATAAATAAACCAAAGTTGAGAATATTATTTTTTGTATATAGAAATCATAACTAAACTAATTATTTGAAAAAAAAATATATTATTTATATTTAACATATAATACTAACTATACTATATCATACATTACACACGCTAGAGAAGTGCTATATATTCAATTCATACGAGAAGTGATGTTACGGGTAGACGTTGGTGTAATTCGACAATGTTTTTGGCTAACCGATTGATGAAATGTTGGAGGTTTAGAGCCAAAGGTGGGAAGGTAATTAGGGTGTGTTCGTCTCCAGCTATCGCTCAGAGGAGTACTGTGCGTGAGCAGCCAGTTGCGCGTGGGTTTGCTACTCCGAGGGCTTCTCGGGTGGAGTCGGAGACTGCCAAGGATTTTGCCGCCGTTGCTTCTGCACCAAGCGTTGTTGATCGATAGTGATCATTATATTTTGTGTGTGTTCGCAAGGGTATGATAATTCGATAATAGTCTCTCGATCATATTAAGAATAATTAATTATGTAATTTGAAGGGTTATTTTCCTGTGTACGGGTTTGAATTTTATACAAGCAGTAGCAAAAGTTAATTAATTTCAGCAACTTGCATCTCAATACATGAGTATTTTCAAAAGATTAAGCTTTTAGACAAGTGATTAAATTTATAGAATGCGAAGAAGTGAGGAAAAAAGTGTTTGAAAATAAAAGTGAAAAGTTAAGAAATTTTTTTAAGGTCAAATGTTTGGCATACTCCTACTTTTTTTAAAAAATACCAAAATACACTTATTAAAGTGTTTGCAAAAGAGTGAGTCTCATGTGAGACCGTCTCAGGAATCTTAATATGTGATATGGGTCAACTCTACCCATATTCACAATGAAAAGTAATACTGTTAGCATAAAAAATAATATTTTTTTTTACCATACATGAAAATATTAGGGTCTGCAAAATTTTATTAAAAAATGGGATAAAATACAAAATAAGATTCTTCCATTATTTTATATTATTTTACAAAATATATAACACTTCCTCCGGTATTTAATTGTATAATTTTTGTAACAAAAAAAAATTTACTTTTAACTATATCAAACACTAAATATTAAAATTAATCTATGTCTATTTTTAATTCTTAAGAATTTTTTTATGCAAATATATTAACTATAAATTCGATATATAATATGTTTCATAAAATAAAATTTTGTTACTATTCGTGTTTATTCTATATAAGATTTTCTGATTAATTAAAAAATTAAACCATTTAAAATTTCATAAAAAAGTAATAAGATATTGAATGAAGATTGAAATATTCACTTTCGAAAAATTGAATTTAAACGTAAATAAATTAAATGAAAATAAAAGAATCAATTAGTTTAGTGAATTATGTTTTAACATTTGTTTTGTGTAATTTTTAGTTTAATATTATCATTAAATTAACTCTATTATTTTGAGAAAAAAAAAGTTTTAGAGGACTTATTTTAGGAATTTAAACAATTAATGAATTTACCAAAAATAAGAAAAATCAACTAAATTGTAATGCCCGAGATTTACGGTGTTATTAATCTAAGATTATTGATCTTGAACTGATATGATCATAGACAGATCCTCCCGAGACCAAATTGGGCGAAAAATATGAAATGTATAATTTAGGGCCGAATGCTTCGTGCCCGGGCGGAAGTCTTTGACCGCCCGATCGCGTTTGTGCAAAATGCGAGGGCCGAGAGTTCCGTGCCCGGGCGGAACTTTATGTCCGCCCGAGCGCGAGACGTGTAAAATGTGAGATGAGCCACTCGTCCTTGTGCATGTACGTGTGTGTATATATATATATATATATATATATATATATATATGTGTGTGTGTATATATGTATATATATATACACACACATATATATATATATATATATATATATATATATATGTGTGTGTGTATATATATGTATATATATATACACACACACACACGTACATGCACAAGGACGAGTGGTATTGCCAGAATCTGACATGATTCATATATGATGTCCTTGTCATGTTAGACATCGTATAATTGAAACTGGATTGAGAAACAGATACCATATAGAATTGTTATGATTTTCGGAGTAGTGTGAAGTCGATTTGATATCAGAATTGAGTTGTTATTGATTATGAGATGTTGGAATTGATATCTGACTGATATGATATGGCTGGATATATTGAAATTATGACGTTATGTTGTTGAAACGGAATTTGATTTAATTCTGATTATATCCAGTAGTGTCGGGATTGCACAACTCGAGTGAGGTTTGACTCGAGTTTCCCTAAATCACATACTTAGTTTATTACATTGATATTTGTAACTGATTAGATTGATGTTTGTTGTCTATTGATTTATAGCCACTGCATGTATTGACTACTGAGTCGTTTAGTCATTGGCGATTCGCCTAGTCACCGGCTGATTCGTCTGGTTATTGGCTGATTCGTCTAGTTATTGACTGATTCGTCTAAACTTTGGCTGATTCGCTTAATTACTAGCTGATTCGTCTAGTTATTGGCTGATTCGTCAATTCTTGACTGATTCGTCAATTCTCAGGTTGTTTCGCCCAGACACTGGATATATGAATTATATCGATGCCGTGTAGGGATTGATTCATTCCTATCGACTGAGATTCAATATAATTATCAATATCCAGACATCGGGATCCCTAAGTTAGAGTTGAGTCGAGTCTGAGACGACGCGTTGTTTGAGTCGAGTCTGAGTGTGATTCATTGCTTGATATTGATTTATGTTTCTGATTTGATACATGTTATGAATATGTCTTATATGCTTTTGTATATGCTTCTATATGATTGCATGTTTACATTGTTTATACTGGGATGTAATTCTCATCGGAGTTATCCGGCTGTTGTCTTGTTTTGTATGTGTGCATGACAACAGGTGGGGCTGGTCAGGGTCAAGAAGAGGATGACAGAAGACAGTTAGCGTGGAGATCCGGACTTAGGAGTATATCTGTTATATCACCTGAGATGTAATGAAGAAACAGTAGTTATTATGATTTCTTATTGTACAGGACTTGTACTTAGATCTGATTAGTGATCTTGTAAATGAGATAAGACTTATTTCATATGCTGCGTACTCTCGTGTTTTAAAAAAAAATTTAGACCCTATTTATTCTAATTGATTAATTATTCCCAGAAAGTGATTGAGAATTGAATTAAGTTCGGGTCCCCACATAAATTGTCAATTTATAACACAAAAATAAAATTTGGCCATAATCAAAGAATATTTGAAGTGGGGATGAGTATGAAAATCTAATATCCGAGGGGTCGAGAAAGGGGATTCCTCGAATAGATAGAACCGGAGATGGGCCGGGGAAGGGATGATAAACTCCATTTCATTGTCATCCCTAAAAATAGATTTATTTGCAATGAAATAATCAATTGTTTTTACTGGACCTAAAAAAATCCACTAAAATCTCGAGTAATCATAAAACATATTTTCCTTATTTTAAAAAGACTCGATTGAGGAAATATCAACCATCAAACTTCCCAATTTTGGATGAACAATATTGACCGAACCGATTTTTTTTTTTTAAAAAAATATTAGGATCATATTTTAAAAAGAAATTTTTTTTGAATATTAATCGAAGAAAAAAACAGATATTATAATACCGCCCTCGATCAGAGGAATGGAACACAAGAATCAGGAACAGTTCACAAGTAATTATGTGATGCTTTTGACAAACTATACAGCTAGCAGGAACACACACACGCAGAGATTTCAACCTCTATATTTGGTATGTATGGTTGCAACATTTAGTTGTGGTAGGCAAGCAAGTCTAAGTACCCAAACTTGTTTCTTGTATCCGGATTTCATGTGAATATATCAACGAAAAGAGAACCTAAAAGAAAAAAGACACGTGAATGCTAAAATTCAAATATTTATTTTTAATTCCAATATTGTAAGGAAAATCTCATCATGTTACAAATTATATTTCGTTAATTATTTCATGTATGCACGTAGATGAATAATATTTGTCGGTAGAAAATAATTTTATTTATCGACACAAGGGGCCGGTAGAGGCACATGTGATACAAAAATGATAATTATATTTGTCCATAAAATGTGGGTTTTAAGTGCAATTTTCCAATTACACTTGTTCTATGTTTATTCATTATTTGAGGAGTTGACTGATTTTTATGTATAATTTTGGGTATATCAGTTATACAATTTTAAAGAGGTTTTCTCACATAAGAAATAGAAATAGGTACATGAAATGTGAGATGCAACACAAAAAGGTGAATTTGGACATTTCCAAATCTCTTCTCAAACCTTTCTTCCAATATAATGGTTTATTTGCCAAAATTGGAACCACGAAATATTTTCTGTACTACTGTCCTCTCTCCTGTATATAGGCCTCATGGCCTAACTTGAGATTGTGTCCCCAATTCAAATTACTAGACTTGCTTGCATATACATACTCTCCGTTTTTCACAATCCTAAATATACCTAACTGCAATGGGAATCGAAAATCTTAATGAGTGGACAGCCAAGGTTAATGCCTTGAAGAAATATTCGACCAATATTTTAGCACTTGAGAAAGTGAAAATATTTGCAGGTTCGACAATGCAAACGATATGTCAAGTCGGGCGAGAAGATCCACGCCGGGTTTTTCACTCACTTAAAGTGGGTTTTTCTTTAACATTAGTTACACTGTTGTATTTGATGGAACCGTTGTTTGAAGGAATTGGACAAAATGCCATTTGGGCTGTCATGACTGTTGTTGTCGTGCTTGAGTTCACTGCTGGTTAGTCTTTTACCATATTTTTTTTATTTTTTATGTGGGAAGATTTATTGCAAGTGAGTTAGATAGTATGTTATCAAAGTTTGATGATGCAGAATTAATAATGGTGTACGTAGGGGCAACATTGTGCAAAGGCTTGAATAGAGGGCTTGGCACATTTTTAGCTGGATCATTGGCTTTCTTGATCGAGTATATTGCCCAAAAAACGGGACATGTTTATCGAGCTATCTTCATCGGGACCGCGGTTTTTGTTATAGGTATGCATCGTGCAAGTTCATGCGGTTTGATTGCAATACCATGTGATCTAAATTAGGTTATAAAAGATATAACTAGTCATTGTACAAGTTTAATAAGTTCAGTTAGACAACTCTTCTATCTAAAGTACTAGTATTTTGGATTGGTGCTCTTGCTGAAAACCCTAAGTTCCCTTATGTTTGTTGTTGCAAATCTTGAGTGTAGGGATGTTAATATATCAAATTGGATCAATCCAGAACTGGTCTGATTCAATTTTCAAATCGGATCGATTATATTGGTTCCCGGTTGAACCAAATCCGACACTAATGTTGAATCGGATAATTGGCTTGTTGAAAGTGCATCCGAAGCCATTTTAATCCGGTCCGGTCCGGTGATGTTGCATGCCTACTTGAGTGTGTAACTTCACAAAACATTTGTGCATAAAAAATTGGAATTTATTTTAAACCAGCCGATAGTTAAAGTAGAAACTGATTGAAATTACTTTGTTGATAACAGGAGCAGCAGCTACGTACATGAGATTTTTCCCGTACATAAAGAAAAATTACGATTACGGAGTTGTGATATTTCTGTTGACCTTCAATCTGATTACTGTCTCCAGCTACCGAGTTCATAACGTGCTAAAGATAGCCCACGAAAGATTTTACACAATCGCCATTGGCTGTGGAATCTGTCTCTTGATGAGCCTTCTCATTTTCCCGAATTGGTCCGGGCAAGATCTCCACAATTCCACTGTTTCTAAGCTTCAGGGGTTGGCAAATTCGATTGAAGGTACGTGTTTGGCATAAAATCATGCTAACACCGTAGATTTTGGTACAGAAACAAAGATTCCGATCCATTACATCAGAGCTACTTCTCCACAATCACCACTTTTGTAAAGTGTTCAATATATGATATTTAGACTACTCTACATTATAGATTATTTGAGTTTAAGGGATGAAAAAGATTAAAATTTTCTTATCCATTTTCAGCATGTGTCAATGAATATTTCAGCAATGATACGATAGATGAAGACAAAGAAAAATCATTGGAAGATCCTATATACAAGGGTTATAAAGCTGTTCTGGATTCAAAATCCACTGACGAGACACTGGTTGGTACATGTACACATTAATCTAAAGCTATAGAGCGCCACAGAAAAAGGAAAAAAAAAAAAAAACGAATTAAGAAGCGACATATACTTAATTGTCTTGTTCATCTTTCTTGATTGTTTTCTTCATGAAAGTATAGGCATTACATGCTAGTTGGGAGCCACCACACTCAATACACTGTTACAGGTTACCATGGCAGCAGTATGTCAAATTGGGAGACGTTCTTCGTCATTTCGGTTATACAGTCGTAGCTTTACATGGATGCATTCAAACTCAGATTCAGGTCATTATTTTGATTAGAAGCATCCTTAGTAGCATTTTGTTGGACAATATCAAAATATTGGGTATTCCCATATTATGCCTACCAAAAATGATGTTTATTTGGCAACTCGTTATGCTACCTTGAGCTGTAACCGAGCCGAGATCGAGAGTAGCTCGGTAGGAGTCAAGCTTGATAAACTCGAGACGAGATCAAGCACTAATGTCCCAGCTAAAAAAGCAGCTGGAGTAACCATCGTTTTTAAATATTTCTTACATCGCAATTTTAAGATAAATTGTTTGTCCTGACAAATTTTTATAAAAGTTCAATAATACTTTCGCAATTCTCCAAACAAATATCAAGCTTTAGTTAAAAAAAATTAAACTTCTTGAGTTTTACTCAAATCAAATGCAAGCTCGGAAAGTACTGATATATCCATCAAGTTCAAGTTCAAACTCGAGCATCGAAATTTTTTTCTGATCGAACTCCTCTAGTTTTTATTCACATGTGCTACATTTTAATGTAATATATATTCTCTACCTATTATCCGCTAATTCATAACTTGCATAATTCTCAGACTCCCAAGTCTGTTCGAGCTCTTTTCAAAGATCCATGCATTCGAGTAGCTGCAGAAGTAACCAAAGCATTAATGGAACTAGCTGAAAGTATAAAAAACCACCGCCAATGCTCCCCTGAGATTCTATCCGACCACCTACACCAGGCCCTGCAAGACTTGGATACCGCCTTAAAATCCCAGCCGAGGCTCTTTCTCGGATCCAAAGCCTCCAACGCCAAAACCAATATGTATGCCTTAGCAGCGGCCACTGCCAGAGAAAAGTGTTCCCAAAACTACGGAGCCTCGCTATCGAGCGTAAAAACCGATACATCAGCATTGCTCAAGTGGAAGTCACAAAGGGTGAGGGAACAAGGGAAGGAGGCCGACAAAAAGATGTTGAGGCCAACCTTGAGCAAGATTTCCGTCACGAGCCTTGAGTTCTCGGAGGCACTTCCATTTGCTGCCTTTGCCTCCTTATTGGTGGAGGCAGTAGCGAGGCTCGATCTCGTGATTGAGGAGGTAGAAGAGTTGGGGAGGGTGGCTAACTTCAGGGAGTTTGATTCCAGTAATGATCGAGTGGTTGTGATTTGCCAAAAACCTGAGATGGGGAATGCCGCACCATCGAAGAATAATTTGCCTTCTCATGGACCAGAATGACGGCAAACACTGCTAGCATAATTATCCCATCCATATGGGATTTGTTCTGGAACTTATCAAAATTATTCATCAAACCCATATTTATTATACAGCTAAAGGTGTAACTGAAAGTTGAATCAAATAACTTGTTTGGCATTTGAGCACCGACATACATATTCCACCTGTCAAAAGTTCATGAACTCTTGCATTCGTATAACAGTGACTAAAAATTATATAACTTTTCAACGTATATACGAGGGCATGGATCCATAAGGAATTGAAAACTGCTTAAAATATTAATCATGCACGAAGATCTTATGACACAATTGCTTGTTCCCGAGTGTCTAAGGAGTCTGGCTTAGAATCTGTACGAAGTAGACGTGATTTAAGGTGGGAGACACTCATCTGCAAGCCTACAAGGACTTGATTTATGTATAGGACTATAAAACTTCAAAATATATCATGAAAATTTAGAAACCGTAGTTGTTGTAAATAAAATTTATAATTGATATATTTATTTTTTGTTTTAATACTTTGAACACTTACAATCTAACCATATTATTTTTACAATTTTAAAGTTTGCGATATAAAAGAAAAATATCATAGTGACAGTAAGATTATGGTTCTGATGAAGGATCACATTAATAAATATTTTTATATTTAGACAGAATATTGCAACACTATATATTTATATGTATATCAAACCTAAAACAATTCAATTATATTAGTATTCAAAAACTCAAGAAAAAAATAAAATCTGAACTTTATCGAGGTATCGTAGATTGAAAAAATAAAAATAGTGAGAGTAAGGTAATAATTTTTCTCCTCATATCATCTTTGTACATATCTTCTAGTATAATAAAGGTGGAAAGCGTCAATTTATTTTAGTAAATGAAACTGTGAAACATTTATAGTTCCAAGTTCACAATTAGAAAACTTGGATCTTTGCCAGACCTGAATGCATACCAGGCCAACTGATGAAGAATGAAGGTCCTTATGCTGCTCTTGAATCAAAGAAAAAGAAGAGAATCGGTGCATCATTTGGTTCGAAGCCAAGGTGATTCATAGAGCTTTAAAAACACTCAAGGGTTTAGCTGCAATTCTCTAGATAAGCTTGTGTGACCGAGGGAACTGAAATATCAATCTTTTCCATCTGCTGGTCAACAAATGTGGGTATAAATTAAGGATATGTTCTGGCATGAAGTCATGCCTAGTCAATATACCAACAACAGGAACTCTCTGCAAAACAAAATAAATGGCATTCTAATAAGCCTGGAGAAACGACGTTTAGCATGAAGGCAAATATGTTCATACTCATAAATGTTCAACTGATGTTTTTAAACTAGCTGGCAAAGGAAAATGGGTAACATAAAGATCAAAATTACTGAGAAATAATATTGTTTACAGTTACCAGAAAAGAGAAAAAGGATCCATAGTGTATCGGTTATAAAATAAAAATGTCTTACGTCAGAAGTCTTGGGAATAACCAACAGGTGCCTCAAACCAACTTGACGAAAAAGAATGAAAGCCTTCGCTAACATCATAGTCTCAACAACAGTGTAGGGTGATGTGTTAGTAAAGGGGTGCAAGTCTATGAACATTTCCATCTCTTCCTCGGACAAATCTACATCTTCAATTTTGTCACCATGGCCCAATCCCTTCGAAAAATCATCAGCTGAAAACCGTGTAGAAGCATCTGAGCCAACAAGTGCCGGGGTTCGCAAGAAAATCTTCATTTTTAATAAGGTGATGAGATGAGCACGAAGGATTAAACCAGATAGAACTGGAGAAACAGAGAGGGGGGGCTCATCTACCACTGGAAATCCATTGTGCCTCGTGGTTTTGAGGATATGGACTATAATACTTACTTTCTCGATTCCATGGAAGATGCGAAGAGGGCCAGTAACCACATCACCAACTGTCAATTGCCTCATATATGGCTCAGCATCAGATTCTAAGTAAGGAAAACCCTTTGATGTCACAATGAGGTCATATATATTTCCATTGAATGCATCGGCAACAGTCTTGGAGATGAGAAGAACAAGCATACTAAGTGGTAGCAGTAATAAATTATTTGTGAGTTCAAGAATAATTACACATAAAGAAACTGTTGTCCTCATAGTTCCCCCAAGAAGAGAAGCAGAACCAAGAACTGCGAAGAGGCCATGGTTGAGGTTTGAGTTAGAACCAACTAACATTCCAACAAATCGTCCATAAGCTGCACCTGTCACAATAACTGGCACAAAGAGGCCTGCAGGAGCCACAATACCATAACTGAAAATGCTGAGAAAATAGCACGTGACAAAGAAAATAAACATCGATGCAAGGTGAAACTCAGAGTCTGTGTTTTTGCTGAAGAGATTTTTTATAGCATCATCATTTGTATTGAAAAAGAGGCTGGCAAGATCATTGTAGTGACCAGGCTGGCATTGAAATTTCTTGTAATTTCCAGAACGGCCAATTGTTGGACAGGGCTCTGAAGTATCAGATGGGCATGGACGACAATATGCAAGCCATGGCAATCCAAACAGAAGACAAGAAGTGAAAATGGAGATAGAGCACGCTAAAATTATCTTGTAAGCGATTCCCTTCCTGGCACAGACAAAGAAGAAACTATCACAAATCCCCATGCGCATAGGTTAGTGGATTAAAAAGGACATTTAATCACCTCACTATCAAGAAAATCAATAACAAAAAGCAAAGACATACTCATTTATCATATTATATATTCGGAGAATTTTTTCGAGTAAAAGATTGTAGAAACTTCCAACAATGCCTCCAATAACTCCAAGAAGAAGAACGGGAGGTACATCCCTCAGTTGATAGGATATATTTGCTGAGGTGACATCAAACATTATGAGACCCCCTTTACCAAATAGTCCACATTCACCCCTCAAACAGACATCAATCAGAGCTCGAAGGACGATTGCAACAACAGCTGTGGTAAAGAAAGCTCTCCACAACAGAGCACTTCTCCACCTGCAGAGAAAGTCGAGTACAACTAATCTTAGAAGCACAGTATACAATACATTCTCAGAACCACACTGTTTGCTATTACATATACCACTTGCTTAATTGTTATGTCCACATATTCGGCATGGAATCATCATAGCTTAAGTAACCATTTTTTCTCACTTGCACATCAGATAAGGCTTAGTGTCACCAAATTGCTAAAAGGATACGTACCAAAATTTTGAATATTAACTAATTTATAATTAGAAGGTAATGGATGATTGCCAAATTACTCCAGGCCCCAAAGTTCTCAAAGTAAATGATTTAAAGTCTGACAAAAGAAGAAATTAAACGGAAGCAGTTAAGTCGACCAAAAGAATGATGATACCAAGTATAGACAACGTAACCAGTAATGACTAGTCAAACAAAAGAAAAAAGGTTAAAGAAATGTCAAACAAAAGAAAACAGGTAAAGACAGAAACAAGATAACCAATATGGATGATGTCGCTGGTAGGAATGGAAAGAGTTGGCACACTGGCGGAACCAACTTAATCAATGAAGATGGTGCTCAAGGCGGAAGCAACGAGCAAAGAGACACGATAACTACATAGAGGCTATATTCCGTAAAGTAAATGCTTAAGGTTGGAGGATGAATGGTCAACCATGATAAGCCATTTAGTGACTCCATGATGACAAGTAATGACAAGTGGCACACATGTAAACCAAAAAAAACATCGTTTCACAATAACTGTTTTCCAATAAGGATTTACTTATTACATAGTACTGACATGTTCAGATATAACGGAACTAAGACATGGGAGCCTAATGATAAGGCTACGTTTACTAAAATAGGAAGATTTTACACTATAAATATGGATCATAAGTTCACAATACAAACTCGTTTATGTGATCCTCATATACAGTTTATACTCAGGAAGTAAGGAACAAGGCACCTCAAAGTCTCAGTAAAACAGCAGTGAGCAACTTTAGGGGAAAATCTGATATTTGAAGTTTTGGTAAGATTAGAACTTCCAATAAGAATAAGATACCAAATAAAAGATAAAAATTGCTACATTACTTTCCATTACCTGCACAATTAATACCTGAATCATTATAAATGTTAAATTGACTGAGGAAATACAGATAGAATTTACCACACACATAGAAACATGGCATCAGATACATGCTAAAGAAGCATCATCAATCAATTAAAAAAGAATGTTAAGAAAATCACGACAACAAAACAAAATTCCACCTAGAGGAGCTTAAACAAGAAAAACAAACCATCCATTCTTATCAAACTTTTCTTATCCTCTCTTACCTAATGTTCTGAAAATCTTTAATTCAATAAGTAGCACTTGCGAGATAGATAACATGTGTGCCATATAATCAGAATGTGTTGCATGATTGCACCATTCAGAGATATAGAAGTATATAGACCAACTCAACCGTATGACATCAATTTTATAGCTAATAAGGCAAAACTATAAGGGAAACTTGGGAAACCCTAAAGGACATAAGTCAAGTAATACCAAGATGCCAATTCCTCAAGAGCGAACAACAAACCACCAACTGGAGCACGAAATGCAGCAGCTATTCCTGCAGCAGATCCGCATGTAACAAGATCTCGCCTGTCTTGATCATTATTGAAAACCCGTAACCACTTCCAGGTCAACCTAAACTTATCTGACCCACCCTGACCTATTATTGCAGCTACGATGGCACCTGTATGAACCATTGGCCCTGCCTTTCCAATGTTAAGAGACGATGACACAGCACATATGCTTCCGACAATCTGTACACATGTAAGACTTTTGAAAATTTTGAAGAACTTAATAATACTGGTTATGAATCTCAAGCAATTAGCAATCTACACAAAGAGTTTCTATTCACTTTTGAAGTACAATTTAATCATACAGATAAAAAAAATCTCAGTTTCCATTTTTTTGGCTTTTCAATAGAGATTATTTTCCACAAAATCCAACTGTTTGGTTTCATATCTCTGAAAATCAACTTGCTCTCACTCTCACCATATCATTCCTGAAAAATATACATCCCATATTTTAAATTTTATTAATATCTCACATTTAAATCTAAACCAAACACATTATCAAATAACAAACATCACATCAGCTCCAAAAAAATTTCCAAATAAAAATTACTTTTCAGAAAACTTTCATAAGCAACTTCTAGAATTGAGTTGGCGTTGTTGAACATAGCCCAGCTGTGGCCAATTAAGTTATGGAACATGGTCAAAGTGATTTGCAGGTCATTCCACACTAATTTGAATTAGCACCTTCTTCATTTTAAAGTATTTTGCAATCATATTGAAATTCGATCATGAGATCCAGTAGGGTCAAAATAAGAAGTAAACAGTATACTTAAAAAATGAAGAGGGTGTAAAATTAACTAAAATGGAGTAATCGAGAAAAAAAATTTAGGTGATTTGGAGACAACAGCATCTCTATTTTTCAAACTCATCACGATGAAGAGAGATAAGCTTGATTATAAACTCTGTAAGGTTATTGATGATGATAGAATGGCAACTTCAATAGCACGTATGGTCTCCTTCTCTTGAAAATAAGGATGGGTTGAATCTTTAGGGTCGCATAGAAAGATTAGAAAAGAAAGATGTCATGGAACTGGAGGATTGCGGCTCAATTGGTACAGAAGGGTGAGAAGTCATAGGGAAGCTTAATCAACTAATAAGCAGAAAAATGTCGTTCTGAATCTCAATGAATGAGCTAAGAAGCAGAAAGCATAATTGTTGAAAACACGTGCTTATAGAACTTTTTCGAAACAAAACTTTCCTAGTCATAGAGGGGGGAAACATAAGTCTAGCCTGAAACTTGAAAACATTATATCTATGCTTACACCCAGGAGCAGGCTGCATTTGGTACTCAATAACGCATTGGCACAAATTCAGAAGAGTGTCAATATAATTTCTATCTAAGTAATATTTCAAATTCAAAGTGAAACTGGATGAAAGAGCTTGGACAAAACGTTTAAGGCCATGTCACAACTTTTCTGCAAACTGACTGAAGAGTGTTACCAACAATGTTCGAGGATGACACATTTAACTGAAAAGAGTGTTTCATTGTAATAGGGCAACTTGTGAACAATGGGATACATAATTGTTTACTAAGTACATTCGGTGAAACTGTCCAATACTTGAAGGGTGCTGGAAAAGGATCCCGCCAAAACTGTGATCAAACAGCCAGGATAGCAAAACTTTCGGAAAAAACTTCAGTAACACATAAGCGTCACATCCCTATATTATTATGAGGAGGGCATGTTATTAGTGCCCAAATTTTTATTTGTTTTGGCAACCAATACAAGTTTATATTAACTTGTGTTGATCTGAAGGACTAAAGAGATGCCAATCTAGGAACTTCACCTAAGCAATTTGAATTGTAGCCGTCTTTCACTAAACAGAAAGTTCATTTTGACAACTTGACTATCGAATCCAGAATCGTCTAAGAGTTAGTTGAGAAATTTCCAATTACACAATCTCCTACTGAGAGACACAGAGAAATAGGAAGATAGAGAGAGAAAAAGAGGCAAGGTACCTTGATGATCAGAGTTCGCAACGAAAATATTGCTGGTGCATCTACACCATTCAAATAAGCCTTAACCTCTGGTATTCCTGAACCGGCAGCTTC
Organism: Primulina eburnea; assembly: GCF_022965805.1. Classification (NCBI taxonomy): domain Eukaryota; kingdom Viridiplantae; phylum Streptophyta; class Magnoliopsida; order Lamiales; family Gesneriaceae; genus Primulina; species Primulina eburnea. The sequence continues at coordinate 7,992,325 of NC_133103.1, forward strand.
AGGTGCTATAAAAGCAGTGATCAAGCTTGCAAACAATGTCAATCCAAAATTTGACGATGCAAATACAAGGAAAGCCACCGTGTACCTGATCCCAAAATCAGTATATAAACTTTAGTTAAGATGCAAAACCCTAATACAAAACATGACAGAGGTGGCATGGGAGAAGCCAACAAAAATAATAATACCCAGATACCATGGAAAATTATTAACTATGACATACCTATAGTTTAAAAGTTTAAAAAGCAAAACATGAAATAACCTCCATCATTTTAGATATCTAGAGGCTGACAAAGAAAGGCAGCAATGAAGCTAAAAAAATGATACATTCACAAGAAGAAAATTATCATTCTGGAATCAAATATTATTAGATAAGCCAAAGCTTAGTACGAAAAATCTTCATGCAAACGCAAGTACCAAGATTCTAACTTTCTGGCCAACATTATACATAAAGTACAAAGATTCTTACTTTCTGGCCAACATCATGTTCGAGGTAACGATGAACTTAATTCCAGCTATATTTTCTACAGCAAGGTTGTTGAAGAACCCAATCAGACCGACTATAACTCCAATAAGAAAACAAAATATCCATCTAATGAGTATATATTGAAATATCTGGGTCTTCCCTCTGCTTCTCCAATCTTGTTTGAAAAAATCGTTCTCTATGATCCTGTAAAAAAAATTACTTCAGTTAGACCTTAAAGGCTATAAAATCATCAAGAGCATAGGCAAACAACACGACAAGGTCAATGATTCTTAAATTACATTCCTTTTATGATAGGATGTATTAGTGTGAATAAAATAATTCAAAAACAAACAACAATGAGAAAGGAATCACATGAAACATGGGGAAGAAATTCAAAGATGTGCAACCACTACCATTTAGTGCAACATAAAATGATATCTATAAAGCTAAATTTTTGTGGACTCAATAAACTTTATTTAGGCTATCAAGCAACAATTTTATGCCCCTCTTTCAGGGACAAGACATGGCAATGCTGAGTCCGAAAATAAAATCAATGTACGAAGCCTCACAGATGGAATAATGATACAAAACTTACAACTTCAATAAATGTTGCAGAAGGGTCTTTACATCACAATGAAAAAAAAATATCCTCATTATAATGACAATTAAAGGAACCGTAGTCAGTCCTAAATACAAGAAATATAGATATTCGAACATGAACCCATAGTTGTTCGCAGAAATGATCATTCTCATTATTAATATTGACAGGAACCTCTTGCAAATAATAGGAAATGATGAGTGAAAAAATCACCCTGTATGTAGTTCCAGAGCTTCAACCGATACGGACAAGGTATGTAGTATACATTTTTAAAACAATCACCTTAAAATCATATTTTTGACTCGATAGGATTATCTTTACGTGATTAGTTGTTTAACACTATATAAATGTATGAATGTGTGCATATATATGTATAATATATATATGTATGTATGTATATACACACACACACACACATACATCTTTACATACAATAAACAATCTCGTAATGAACATAAAACATGAAACGTGGTAATTTGAGCATACAAACTTCTTACAGAATATATACAAACTTCATAATTCCTTTCAGCCTTAAAAATGTAAATTGAATAATCGAACAAAAACTGAAGTCGATCATGCATCGACACTAGCATATAGTTTCACCACGCGTCATTTTATAACTAGAAGAAGCTCGTATTTCCGTCAAATACCGATGCAGCTGAAAATTAAATCATTTCAAAATACAAAGAACATAGAATTTTGAGTCAGCGTCAAGTACATCAAGAAAATATCTGTCAAACACTTGTAAAAAAGTGCAAAGTTATTAATATTTATCCTCTCACACAAACTTCGAGTAAGCGTCCAAATTAATTGGAAAGTAGAGTATCGTATACATAATACACTTCTCTTCTAACCACGCAGCAGTATACACATACAAACACTAATGCTACACACGCACCCACGTGCACATATACACAGATTGTACATGAACAAGAAAAAATACTCGTAGTCAAGGCTTTCAATTGGACAGAGATTGGAGCCGACAATGGCGACTTGAGAGGACGTATTAGACTGCGATCGGCGAAGGCGCATCGACTCCTGCTGCTGCCGCTGCTGTTGATACTGCAGCAGCGGCTCCTCCAGCAACGCCGGCGACTCCTCGTCCTCCGCCGACGCCAAGCCGTTCGAAACCGCCATCTAGCCGTGTGATTCACAGAAAATAAATGGCATTAACTGATTATAAATGTGTTTGATGAATGATTACAAAAATCAACAAACAAAGTGTCCGAATAACGACAACAAGTGGGGCCCGTTTGGTCCCGTACGTTATAGTATTATCCAATTTATATTTGTATTTAAATTTATATATATGATATCTTCAAATTTTAATTTTAATTAATGAAAAAAAATGAATGCTCATATAACTTTTTTATATTAAATATTTTATGCTCATGTTATATTAATAAATTTAATAAATTAAAATTTCAATTTGAGTTAACGTTCGAGTTTGAATTTAATTTTTATTGAATAAATTAGAGTTTGAATTAATAATTGAAAAAAATGATTTTCTCTCGATTTTGAATTAATCTATACATCTAGCTAGAGATCTTCGATTTTTTTTCCTTTCATGTTAGCATACTATTGAATTGTTTTTTCAATTACCTATTTATAAATATACATGTACTTATATGTTATGAAATATTATAATTCAAATAGAATATTCGTCTCACAAATTGATCAATGAGATCGTCTCCCAAGAGTTTTGTTGACGTGTAAAGCGTTGACAAGTTTGTTCTAGTTTTTATCAAATGACATAAATATTTTGATTTTGGCAATTATCCTAATTTATAGGAGATCAATTTTATAATTGAAATTTTCTAAATACAAACATTAGCTTAACTATTTTTTCTGGGCGCAATTTAGTCGTTCACATAATTTTATATAATATTATGTGGATGAGTTTATATTATTAAATTAATTTTAAGGATGTCATTTTAATATAATATTTCAAAAATAAATTTTCCTTGTTACTGCATTGGAAAATAAAATTAAATAAATATATATATTATTATTATTATATGGTGGTGGAGTTCGATATTGGATAAGCGTACTCGGATATCTCTTATTGCGTCACTCTGCCGCAAGTGAGACAACGATGTTGGGATAAAAGTTCAGTCAGATATCTCTTATTGATTCATTCCGCACACGCAAGTGAGACTAACGACAAAAAAATATATTCAACTAAGGAGTCCGTTGCAAAACTGTCCGTGCAATTTTTTATAAAAAAGACCTCGTATTAAAAAAAGATGATCCTACATGTGGGATGATGTACTTTTCCTATATAAAAAATCAAGTAAGGTTCATTTTTTATATTTTATAAACATTACACAGATCTATGTGAACCATGTAACCTAAGATGTTGGGATGACGTGGTTCTTGGACTAAAAGCAAATCAAATACTTCATAATTATCGAGCCGGGCTACTCCCCTGAACTTGATAACTAGAATAATAAAATATTGATTAAGTACATGCACTAAATTAACTAAACGTACTGTTTTGACAAAACAGAAGGACACGTTACTATATCTTTATAAACCTCGACTATTCAGTATATTTGTAAGTACAATATATATATATATATTTATTGTCGTTGAGGACCAACACTCATAAATAAGAAATGTATTAAAATTGAAAAAGCTCTCGAAAAAACTATTATTGCTTTATTAATCTTCAGCAACCATTCAAATAGCACAGAAAAAGATTCATCTTTTAACTGTTCTTGCACACACTCAGTTTTCAATCAGATCGTTAAAGGATTAATATTATGTGCTTTGTATTCTCACTTATCTTTTACACACGAGTATTGTTGTATTGTGAAAATCAAATGTAACTGTCAGAAGCTTGTTTCTGAACAGATCAAGTTGAAGAAAAGATTGCTATGAGTTTCAGCTTATTAGTGTTATTGAACTGAGCTGAAGTGAGTTTGTACAAGTTGTTTTACTGATCAAATATTCTAATGAAATCTTTTTGGAAATCGAAGAAGGAGAAACGTAGAAGCTTAGCGTTCGAACTGTTATAAACAACTTCTTCTCTCTTTTATATATTACCATTTACTTGTGTTGTTAATATTATCATCTGTGCTGATAAGTGGGCTGAATAAATTTGAGATGTTGCTTTTTTTTTTTATATATCATACTCGCTAAGTAATTTTGAGCAATTTTTACACTTAAAACACATTTCTAGTAGCTCTAATTATTCAATCTGATTGAAATATTTATTTGAGTTGTTAACACAGTTTAAACTTAACATTATTTGATATAGTTTACATAAAAGTTAATTTGTCCCTCTAAACTGTTATTTTCGATACTATATGTACCTAATCCATTAATTTTGATAAGTCAGCTTAGCCAATGATCACAATTCATATTATTTTATGGAAGTAATTCAAGAAAATTGTTTATTCTAATTGATTTTCAATTTATATATTTATGCAAATGAGATTAATATCAATTAACAACAATGAGGGATAAACATTAAATTTTTGAAAATTCGATTTAATATTACGCCACCTCCACCAACAATAATGATAGGAATAATAATGACAAACTATGGCAACTTCTTTTTGCACATTTCGTGCTGATCCCTTTCTGAATTTATAATTAAGTATGTATATTTCCAGTAATTACGAAAGCAATCATGTCAACAAACACTACCTTGGACGAACTGGACTGATTGTGAAACAACAACAAATGATAAAAACAAACTATGGAGCAGGTGTAAATACTAAGTTCGGTTAGCCTTATATGGATTCATAATGTATCATCGGTTTTTCAATGTTATATGTGATAATATGCCAAATCAAGAATTACTCAAAATATGGAGTGAGTCCCTCAGAAAATATAAATATGGGATATTTAGAAAAATAGACTGGGTCGTGTGAGAACCCGAATTTCCAGCAAAAGCATTTCAGTAAGCAATGCAAAATTCCAGCAGAAGCTAGCAATTCCAGCATCAAGCTAATATTTCAGAAGTTGATATTTTCCAACAGAGCAGACATGTAATTTCCAGCAAACAGAATCCAGCAGCAGAAGAGCGAGAAAGCAGCAACAGCAGACAGTTACTGATTCAGCTTGAACTTGTAACTGAAGCATTTAACACGAAATAAAGATTGTTAATGTCAGATTATGGCCTTTAATGAGGATGCTAACAGTCAGAATTTCATCTATAAATATCACTCTCAAACACCTGAATTGGTTTACCAATACCTTGAGTTATCACCTGAAATTAGAGCTAAGAGAATACATTTTCGAAGCTGTAAAATCCAGTAGCGAGGCAAGCAGATTTCAGTAGACTTCAACCGAAACTCTAGCAATTTACAGTAAGTGGGCTTATATGTAAATATCTTGAAATCGTTTGATAATTCTGTTTTAAAGTTCAGTTTCTGTATGTTTGATTTCTGATTTTGAAGCACTGAAACTCCCTAGTGAACTAATGGTAGGAATATATATTCTGAACATTTCTGAATTCTGATTCTGATTCTGGCCTCACCCCTTAGAGGAGAGAACATATAGGGAACTGATATCAGTTTAGCCATAAAATTCACTAACGTGCTCAGTGCTTACTAATTCTGAATTCTGAATAGTAATTTCTGAATTCTGATTACTGTTATGAAAACAAGAGTTCTCTGTATATTATCGTATTACTTTCTGTTGAAAACGATTTCGAAACTGGGAGTTATTCCCGCCCCCACTTACCGAGTGACAATCATATCACTCACCCACCAAACTCATCTCAGATAAAAACGAGGAAGAGTTGATAGAAGAAGAGGAGCAACGTCAGTTTTGGGGCTGGTGATGAAGACCGTTATCAGTTCTTATTTATGTTTATTGCGTTGCATTTGTCAAGACGATGTTGTAATTGGTTTTACATTTCCATTGTAAAACATTATTATTGAGTTGTATCAGACAATGAATATTCAGTATTATGAATAAAAGACTGGTTTTTCTGAAATTCTGTACTTCTGAGGCTTGTTGTTTTCGAATGTAAATTTGAGAGCAACGCCGGTGTCAACCAACCCCCGTCCCGGGGCGTGACAGGTCAGTCAACCATTTTTTGTTTGAAAAAAATTGACATCCTCAAGTGTTTTTGAAATACGGATATCGTTTTTTAAAAGCAATTGTTGACTAAGGTTAAATAACAAAATATCCCAATATAATATCCACATAATCCAATGGTTTTGAAACGAAGTCGTGTGTTATAATCACGGATAAATTAGTTTGATTTAATTAAGTAATAGAGAAATATTGGAAAGTCCATCATATAAGTAACATATATCCCGAAATTGCAAGAGACGTGAAAATTCATACGCACGCCATTGAGAGGTTTTCAATTTTGGTGAGAGGTATTGATTTTGGATAGGTCTTCAAGTTAAGAAACTTCCCGGATTACGAGGCTTCTAAATTTGAACATCTAATATTATTGACTTAATATTAGGTAGGGGATGATGGACTACCATGCAAGCAATTCATGTGAATTTTTCTAAGACTAATACTTGCACGACACCGTCATGAAATCGACATGTACAAACTGACACCGAGATTGGGGAATCCATTTATTTTCGAAGGTAACTAAAATTGCTACTAGAAGAATGTGATGCACCAGAAGATGCTTCACTTTATTTACTTAATCGACACACGTGAATTGTTAATAGGAGAGAATACAACGAAGAATATAGTGGAGCTATCTCCATAAAAGCTAGCATAATTTTCCATCGACCTCAAATACAAGAATCATACAAATATGAGATAAAAGGCTTGAAAATAGCATCAATCACTCGTTCATGTAGGCCTTTAGTATCTCTTCGGGAAAGGTGACGTCGTGTCCATAAGAAAGCAAATCACTATCACTGGCTGTATGCCATTTTGGATATGACTGAATGGAGATGGTTCTTCTTCAGCTTTCTTCTTCGATGATTGTTTCCCCTGCATAACCCAAGTCATTTGGTTGAACACATTTTTTATAAATGAAAGAAATGAGAGGTGGGCTTTCTTAACCCTGATCCGAGCTAAGAACGTAATCAGGTACTATATCCTAATGGTACCTAACTTGCACAATATTCAGGGAACAAGCGATTTTAGCTTGGCACGAAGTTACTGAAATATGATGACTTAAATGACTTGGGGGTGGTTAAATTTAAGCCAAAGCATATTCAAGCTGACAGATCTATATAATGACACTAACTGGTTTGAAACAAAAATTGGGTTACGACGGTCTACATGTTGGCGAAGAAAACAATATCGGTCGACCTCAGATAGTCAGATATTATGCAGTTTACTGAAATTACCAGTACTGATTGTGTAGCACAAATGAATCTGTTGGCACTCTTTTGCCATCATCATTCCGATTCCAATGGTAAAGTGCGTGTGTTTTGTTTCTTATCTCTAAGGTGGAGTGTCCGTAACTGGCTTCCCGAAAAGCAGAATAATCTGGCTGGGGATCTCTAAATCTGCAGAGGCATCAAATTCAATGAAGCATATAAAAAAAAGTAATACCGGTATTAAGTGAAGATTCTGAGGAGATCAAACCGCATAGGACGAACTACGAAAATCAATGTAACATGCTATGCTATACCTTAAAGCCAGGCCTTCCTGATTTCCTCCATCTCCAACAGTAATGTAAACAGGAGCCGATTTATCTGGAACAGGGTAGGAAGCTCCAGTCGATACATTGTATTGTATGTTTGAGATTCGGTACTGAAAGTAGACAAGCTCATCAGGTAACTCAACATAAACACAAGGTGAAATGATAATAACGCAGGGGAATGGGAACTTTTTACAAGGAGACAAAACGGTAATAAGAAATGGGCAAATGAAGAGCCTCAAAAATGAATCACACAAGGGTGAACGACCTTTCAGGTTTTACTAGGATAAGCAACAATGAGACTTAGTGTTAGACAGTTTGACAAAAATTATCTGCCCAAGTAAAATCCGATGTCAAAAACTTGTATGGATGGTCAGCTTTGCGTAGACACACTGAGTAAATGTTAAAAAGACAAAAAAGGTATAGTGTTATGAAGACAAACCGATCTTTCGTAGGCATGTACATGACCTGCAAAAACAACATCGACTTTATAGTGACAAAACCAGCTCTCAAAAACAACTCTCATGCTTTCTCCCTCCAAGAAATGAGCATCATTGCTATTGTAGATTGGAGCATGCATCAGGACAATAAGCCAAGGAGTCTTCTCCCTATCTACATGTTTCAACTCTTGAGCAAGCCACCTCCACTGAGGAGTATATTTAACTGAAATTAAGAAGAGACATAAAGTGAACAAATCATGTATAAAAATTAATAGCGGAAAAAAATCAATGCAGGAGAAGATTATCAGATGAAAATGACTAATAAACCAATAATACACTACCGCAAATGGATTTTTTCCCCAGTTTATTTAAGAATAACAGAAAGAAGAAGAAAGTTAGACTATTATCACAGTTTTCACGACAGTCAACTGTTGGAGTTCAATGTACTAAAGTTACATGAAAACCACCATCCCTTGCCATATGAGATAAATTCCATTCATTTAACTGTAATAAAGATAAATTGGAAGGATGAATATGAAAAAGGATAGGCTATAGTACATTGTAACATACAGTCCGTACTAATCCACAAGGCCGAAACATGAGGCAGGCTGGTAAATTCTTGTATGATAAATGAAACATGATATGTAACCTAACAGAGTGCATATTTGAAAGTTTTGACTGTATCAAGGCTTTCCTAACCAGAGAATTGTTACTCAACATAGGAGGGTTCACAAGTGCTTGCACTCAAGTATATAAGAAAAATAATATACGCTTATCAAGCTGAAACAAGAATCCAAACTTCCTTTAAACAGTATAGATAATTCTCTCTTACTAATAGAAATTAATACTATTTCATCTAAATGAAAGTAAGAAGACAACCACAACCGTGGAAATCAAAACTTACCAAATGGAGAGTAGCTAGACAGGACAATAATGTGAGCAGACGCCCGTCTCACAGCATACCAAAGTGGGCTACTGCTCTCACTAGCAACATAAGGTGTAGGGTATCTATGAACATAATTTCTAAATGGAGTTACTTCCCGCTGAAAAAAAAAAGGCATTAAGAGAAGATTTACGAATAGCATATGGAAGTTGTTATCATGTTGCCTATATTTGAGACTGTTGTGTCTGCAATATAAAATGAAAATAAATTATGAGAAGCTACAGACATAAAGGGGGTATGAGATAAATACGGGGAGATATAGAGACAGTTGGAGGAAACTAAATTATGTTTTCTCATAGTTCTCATAAGAGAATCAGAAAAATCATCTCAGTATTTCACAACTGAAGCAAAAAATCTGATTTAGAAAACAACCGATGACCATCAGTACAAGATGCCTACATCTTTGGTCAATAGGTAAAATCCAAACGAAGATAATTTTTTGACAACAAACTGTCTCTTCGGTAGTTTATACTAGTGGTAAGTAGTGTCAGACAACAGAATGTAGCACTAGAAAATTCTTATCTTCAGGCAATTAAAAATGAACATGCAAGCATTTTGCAATAGGAATATACGTTCAATAGAATCACAGCGGGAATGGAATAAAAAGGTTTAAATTAAGAAAATTAATAATAAGAAAACTAAAGTAAAAACATTCCCCACTCCCTCCCCCCGCAACTAAAAATCTTGGAAAAAACATTGCTATCTTTAATCTCTGCATTCTGCATATTATTACCAAATGTGGAAAGTACTCTATCTCGTGATTTCCAGCCGACCAGATCCATGGACGATAAGCTGCACTACGCTCAACAAAACGACCCCATGAATCCCAGCGGATACCAACATCATTATAATCGTATCTATCAGCATATGAAAGATCACCAACAAATAAGACAGCATGTGCATCAGTCTGCCAACAATGCTCAATTGTTGAAAGGGAATTATATGTTTGACCAAGATCACCTACAATAAATAAATAATTTGATTCATAAATAGGCATTTCATAAGGCAAGTAAACAGAAATCATTTCATTAAACAATTTATTCTGCTCACTCCATATTAAAAGTAAAATATAAGATAATGTGTGTGTGTGTGTGGGGCATAAAGATCAAGGTCAAATGCAAGAATATGCCGCCAACAACTACAGTTTTGAGAACGATAAATTGTAGCCTCCAAATTATTCCATGAAATTTGCAAATTTGCTTGCATGATTCTTGCCTCTAAGTCGGTCCTGCTTAACTAGGTCTCAACAGTTTGATTTGGTCAACATATGGGAATGTCACAAATGGATTTTTCATCATACAAAACAAGATGATCAAGCAGGCAAATGAATTTCCTAATAAACCATCACTCACCCAAATGCCATCCCAAACCACTCCATTCGTATTTCACGCCAAGGAATCCCTCATTTTCATCTGGGCTTGGTTTAGGAGGAAATAAAAATTTAAGAGGACCCATCACAGTTAAGATCAAATCTTTATCAACCTGTCCATTTAACCACTCCAACCCAATGCATCATTCTCAATAACAGAATGCTTTGAAATGAACAAAGTTCCTGACACATTAACTGGAGGAGATTTCATGAACTGAATATCAATCAAGTAACAATAATAATTTTGCAAGAACACCTTAAATTTGAGAATTGATTGGCAGCATAAAAGTCATCTGAAATATAATGAACACAAAAACTGAAGATGAATGTGTATTTTGAATGCATGAACCCACATTACGTTTTTTATAGCTTATGGAAAAGTTTTAAAAAGGGCACATTTCAAGGACATGCAATATATTCTCAGAGATGATAGAAGAGTGAGAATATCAGTATTTGGCCATTCACCCAACACACGCACCCCCCCCCCTCCCCCTCCTTTTTTCATTTCTCAGCAAGTAAAAAAATATAAGTTTCGTCAAGTCTTACATCTCAAAAACTGGGATCACATAAGTACTTTATTAACCATTAATTTTTATATATTTTGGATCCCATACGCTCATTTCAAACTCATTAAAATTCCTTATAAGTCTAGAAGACCTTAATGTCTAAATCATATTCCTTTGAAACTAATATATTTCATTCAAAATATCAAGAGCGTCAGATTTCATTCCGGGAAGTTTCTCAGGAGAGATGATATATGGTAATATGGAGGAAGTTAGAGTATTTTTGTCCAATCAAGTCTACGCCTGTCACTGTCACAGAAATGATAGAAAGCCATAATACAACAGATAGATGCGATAACTCACTGTTTACTTTCTTACGTTCAAGATAAAGCACAATTTGTTCACCATTGAACATGAAACTAACTTTAAGTAAACTGGAAGTTGATTTTAATTCGTGCAGAGCACATTGTAATAGACTGTTATAAACACGAAGCAGAACTTCAACATAAACCTTTACACATCTGCAGTTTAATCTATTCTCACTTGTACACTTAATAGAGATTTTTCACAAACTCTAGGCCATTCTCAAAGTGTACAGTGTATCCTGGACAGTTCAGGTTTTATTTGCTTCCCATAGCTGTTTAGAATAAATAGGTTGGGGAACATATTGACCTTGTCTGTGAAAGACAGTTTCATCAAATAGTGAACAGGTTTTTCAAGGTACATAATCCTATTTCTGACCCCAAAGGTTGGACGCAGCACGTGACTCAGAAAATCTTATCAAAGATCTTGGAAAAAGAATAATTTATTTCCTTAGCCGGTATATTGCCTATCCCTTATCTCCCAAGAATGGCGTTTGCTAATATGGATATTCAACATAAAAAAAAACTGACCAATAATTCCAAATTTGTAAGAAGCATCTGGATCAATTTCTGGAGGTGTTTGGAACCAAAACCTTCTGGAAGAATCACCACTCCCAATCTCATAGTGATACTTTGTAGAGTACTGGAAAAATTAGCGATCATATCAAATGAGAAAAGAGAACCTGTTGTGCAATAGATTAATATATGAGTACTTTGGGGCATCTGATATCTGCTGAAATCACCAAATTTAGGAAGGAGATGTATCTTCTGATTCAAACATATACATGCCTACCGTGTCTTACAGAAGAGAAGAAAGAGCTTCTTATTTTATTTTACAGAATCTAGGTGTCAACATGTCGCTGTAGCTGTACATAACAAAATTGAGTTCAATGGTACCTGAAGACCATCAACTAGACACTGATGAATATAACCAGATTTGTAATTATAAAAGGTATAGTTTTGAACTGTTCCATCTGCTGTGAAATCATATTTTCCCTCTGATAATCCATATTGAACTGTGTTGGATCCTGGTTCATCAGCTGTCACCCATGAGATTATGACAGCCTTTCCATCATAATCACCTTGTGTAATGTGCACCTGAAAATAAAAATCAAAACATGTTAAATACCACTAAAACATTAGGAAACCACTTAAGTAATTCAAAAAAGAAGAATGAAACTGAAGAATTATGTCTAGTCCAATATCGCCAAGCACATATGTACAGCAATCTTCACCAAATGACTAGAAGAAAACCATAAATTGCATGGAAACACACTTAAATCTTAAGCATCATATAAGGACACTCTAATACTTTAGAGAAAGTATTTTACATTCAATTGATCAATATTTCATCACTATCCTGTTGTAGCCCTGAAGTACAGGTTAATTCTGAGTAACCAAAAAAAAGAAACCATAATGTCCTTAAATCTTTTAATAAATATTGTTTCTCTCAGCAGTCAACACAAATATGCCCTTTGTCAAATGGGACCATGTGAATCATCTAGAACACGCAGGCTTACTTGCTGTGGAGCATTGTAACCTCTAGGCACAGCAAAAACTTCATTGTCCAAAGGAATATCAACTGATGGCCACTCATTACGAACAAAGGCACTAGTCACACCAGCACTTGCATGATTTATGCAGCTGTACATAAAAAAAGTCGAAAGCAGAAGAGGCACCACCATCGAGCCCATTCCTTACTTTTGTACTTAGTCGTGATTATACATCTACCACATCCACAAGAAAATACTAGAATCATTACCAGGAAAAACCAACTTGAGATTGAAAAAAAAATTAATCATATGAGAATAATGAAAAAGAAATCCGAAAATTCATAATTTATTCTGTAATCAGGGGTCACGGGCCCAACAGAAATCCTCGAATAGATGATACTAAAACCATGCTGCCAGAATATTTACGAGTAAGCCATAATCTTGTGATAAACACCTAAACCCCGCTCTTATTCCTGCTTTAAAGCCTTTTTCCTCAACATTTGCACACAGAAAGACATTTAGCCCCCAAAAAGACAGCTACCATCAATTTATCAAAGAACAAAAGGAATTTCCAAATATACATGGAATCAATAGTCTATAGTGACAAACTAAAGAACAATCCTCCATTTCTCAGGTAAGTCACCGATCAGTTTCATAAAAATGAATTTCTTTTAACATAAGCATTTCTTTCACCCGAGAAAAAGTTTACTGGATTGCATGCTCGAGCTTCGTACATTAAATTCACAAATGCGATTGATATTACCCTCACAGATGCAATTCTGATTAATTTTTACATCGAGCCAACACAATAAAATTTATGGATTACCTAAAACATTCGAAGCAAAGGCTGATGATCTAGCTTCCAATCAAAGTCAGAAGTGATGATGATTATTTATCCGCGTGTACGCAGGTTAGCTGGGAGACATCCCTTGCTCATTAATTCTGACACGTGTTCGATTCTCATTACTTGAAAATACGGCCAACGGATGATGTTGACAAAAATTAAGCCAAATATAATAAATTATTTGCCCATATCTATGCTTGAGCAATCATGACGTTAATAATTCAGAAATTAGTTTTAATTTTTAATATTTTTGAAAAATAATATTAATTTTTATATATGCCATGTTTTTAATATTTAGTCTTATTGGACTATGAGCTTTTAATTTAACTAAGAAATTAGTTCTCATTCTTGCTCATTTGCGAAAAATTCTTTAAAAAAAAAAAAATATTTTGAATAATCTTTCGATTACTGGCAGAATGCCAGATTCAACCAATTTTAAATCGGTTTTTGTCATGTTAGGTTTTCAGAAACAAATCGGTCCGGTCAGTTTTAAAAAAATTCGAGTTTGGTTGATTCGGTTTAAAACATTCGGTTTGGTTCGGTTCGGTCAGTGACTCTCACACCTACTTGTAGGTCATCTTAAATCAATGTTTCAAATTTATGATGAATGACCAAATTCGAGACTCAATTAGAACAAAATCGTCTCAAAAAAAGAAATGATAAATGATTGGGTCAAAGCACTTGGGCTATTGGACTTTATATTTATGGCCCAAATTCACTATCATCCATTTGGGTCCATGGTTTTGGGCCATAAACCCCCTAGTTCCAAATCTTGTCTTCCACCTCCTCCAAGCCGACGCAGCTTCTGGCCTCGTCCCTTTCTTCGTTCTTTCCAAATCGTTTCAGCCCTAATCGGAAGTACTAATGAATCCTTGATTGAAAATGAAGACGAAGGAAAGGTGAAATTTTTACATGTGAAAGTGAGTTATTTAGTGTTGCTTGCATACAATTATTTCCGTTCCAGATTTTTTATTTGGTTGAATTTTTTTATTACGTGAATTGACTGAGTTTTTGTTTGAGCTGAATTGACTACAATTGTCTGATGTGTCAGAATTTTTCTCATAAATTAATGTTTCAACACATTTAAAACATGAAGAATAACATGCAGAAGTCAATCGAATGTTAGTTTCGGCCGTTGAAAATTTACAAGTTCTTTGTTTTTTCTTCGATTGAAATCTTTTAAGCACTTAACACTCTCTGGTGTATTTTATTCGTATGAGGTGTGTGTTTAGGGCCTCAAGCATCGCTATTTATAGACGTATCTCGGAGCCCTGTTGTCAAAAAAAGTGGCGCGAGCACCGTCTCAATTTTCTAAAGTTGAGGGAGATTACGCATATTTTGTCATTTTCTTACATAACGTACTTTATCATACTGAAATTCTGCATTATAGTGAGAGTGTCGGTCGATGTAGTCTTTCGTAGTTTTTTCTTGACATGATTTCACGTCGTGAAGACAAAATAATCCTCGTGGGATATCGCTTGCTGTAAGAATTCCTTGAGTAAATGGATGGTATAATGAATACATGTTATTCAATGTGAGCAGCAGAGTGATTCTGGAGCATTAATAAGTGTAATTGAGAAATTGGTGGAAATCAAACCCGTGTATCTCTTGTATGTTTATGAGGGACTGCAAAAGGGGGAGTAAACAAATGAATATAATTGCCTTAAGTTACAGTAAAAAAGACCAATGAGATCTTCCGGTGTGTTATACTGAACTCGAAATTGAGAAACGGGTATCAAGAAACAGGGTAAGCTTTGCTGTTTAATTGTATCTTGTGGCATTCTTAATCTTATGACACTGTTTTATTTTATTTGCAGTTAAATTTGTTCTGAGCTAAATACAGAATATTTGCTGTTTCAAATGTCTAAAGGTTTGCACATGTTAGCTACTTTTGTGGCTGTGGTTCTTGGTGGATCGTTTGCTGTTGGTTTTGTGACCTCTTCCGTTTCTGAACAGAAACCACCTTGCATAGAAAGGTTGAAACTGCTGGATTGGAGAGATACTACAACTACCTTTAGAACTGCCTTTAGAAGGACTTTCGTTCTATATTCTAATGGGCATCAAAATCGCTGAGGTTTTTGATATGCCACTCTTCCCATCATATCAAATTCTGAGTTTTTTGTTATGTTTTTTTGCTGCTGCTTCACAATTGTGATATATTTTAGCTTCAACAAAAATAATTTCTTTCCAAGCTGTATTGTCGTGCAGGTTTGCTTTTGCAGAGGGAATATGGAAGGCTTTGTGGGAGTTGTAAAGGAGTGGGATTATACACTTGCAAGCTTTGCAAAAGCAATGTTACAATAAAATGGTCTCCTCTCTATGATCCTTTGGTTATAAATCCATGTGTTTGCCCAACTTGTGATGGATTCAAGTGAGTGGTTTCCGATTCAAGAGTATTCATCTTGATCAAATATGCGAGACGATGAGAGTGCAGTAACTGTTTTTCTCCGTTTCTTGTTATCGTAGGGTTCATGAGCGTTGTCTCGGCTGCAAGGGAGGTGGCATGCAAGGCTAGGTAGGACATCGATATTGTTTTTCAAACCTTTCTGTTTATAGGATGCAAGGGATCTGAAATCTGCTCGTATACATTACTACTAAATCATCATGTTCCAAACATTAATTTGTTTTTGAACTACATTATATTGTTATGTAAAATAATATCTGTGTAGTTTTTTTTTAGAGAAATATCACAGTAGTTTTCAGAAATGAAAAAAGTTAAAATATTTATTTTCTTAGATGACTCGAAAGATAGTTATTATTTTTACTAGTATTTAACCCGTGCGATGCACGTGATAATATTATTAAAAATTAGTGAAAAATGAATAGATATTTAAATTTTAAAAAATAATACAATTATAAAAAATAAAAATAAAAACTATTTTTTCACTAATTTTAAAAAGTTTCTTATATACAACGCATGTCGATTATTTTTTTTGGATAATAATCACTATCATATATCAAAATTTTAGACCGTGTTAGCTTAAGGCAATAACATGATGTTCATCGTGTTTAGTGTATTGATGTCGGTCATCAACTTTAATACATATTTAATTATTTACTTTTTGAGAAGTTATATATTATTATTTTTTAACATGTGATAAGAAAATATTTTTAAATCACATTCAATAAAATTAATAAAAATTATTTCTGAAAAATTTAGTAATTTCGTCTAAATCCACATTCACAAACAATTTGTGACATGACGCGTGTTTGACACATTTGAATGATAACAATAATTTTTTCATCAATATCTTTATCCAAATGGGTAGTGATTTAATTTACAAAATCTCTTCGTAATATACACAACAGCCTATTACTCCGAAAGAAAAATGAAACATTTGATCATAAGTAGATTATGTATAAATCAGAAAAGTTATTTTATTAACATTTACTATGTGTATTCCAAAATAATGTCAACAAATTTTAAAAGGTGTCTTCTAATAAGATGTTTGTTTTCTTTAGAATTGATTTAATCATTTCCATTACGGGACATTATACTATCATGTGTCCGTGAACTTTGTAATATAAAAGAAAAGAGAGTCTCATGTGAGACCGTCTCACGGGTCATAATCCGTGAGACGGGTCAACCCTACCCATTTTCACAATACAAAATAGTACTTTTAGCATAAAAAGTAATATTTTAATGGGTGATCCAAATAAGAGATCCGTCTCACAAATATTACCCGTGAGACCGTCTCACACAAGTTTTTGCCAAAAGAAAATTATCAAATCAGTAATAAATAATAATTAAAATTTTGTATAAATAGAAGAATAATATTTTTTATTTCTTGATCATGAAAGATAGATTTCAAACTTAATGTCTCGTTGTTTCCATATATATGTATTTCATAACAACGAACAAATCTAAATTTAAACGAACATTACATCTTGAAAGGATTCAACTTATATATGGTGCTGAAAAGAAGAGCCATTTCAGAATTCAATTTTGGAATAGATAAATTTAATAAGATAAATTTTAATAAAATTGGTTTTTAATATAATATGCAATATTGCATTATTTATAATTTAAAATTCAAATAAGACATTTCAAGGGACAAAAACTATACATTGGACGCTTTTGACAGAATTACAACATACATTAACTCTTTCAAATTATGGAAATCCCGAATTGCATGCATTGAGTGTCAAATATTTCTGATTATTGAGGGTAATATACATGTGTATCGAAAGTAATTTAATGTCTATTCGAAATTCTTTTGAATCTATCTCTTTTAATTTTCTTGTGCTATCTTATTTGAATTTTTAAGAAGACAAATCAAGATATACAATATACATATGATTTTGGAAGAAAACTACAATGCAATAATTCTTTAAAATTAAGGTAATTTCGAAATAATATGTATTTGGGATAAAAAATTTATGATTATTAGATAGTACATTAATGTCCATTGGAATATTTTGTTGTAATGATAATTTTTAACACTCAACCAATTTTATTTTTAGAAAATTTAAATAAACTAATTAAATATAGTATTTCTTTTTTAGTAAGTATTTTGAGAAATAAATTACTTAAAATAGTAAATTTATTTTTGGATGATT
The DNA here is from genome assembly GCF_022965805.1 of Primulina eburnea. Classification (NCBI taxonomy): domain Eukaryota; kingdom Viridiplantae; phylum Streptophyta; class Magnoliopsida; order Lamiales; family Gesneriaceae; genus Primulina; species Primulina eburnea. Next base: position 8,010,480 of record NC_133103.1, read on the forward strand.
TACTTATACTGAACATTACAATCATTTTTATTTTAAACTTATTTATATAGTTTTTACTTAAACCGATTGATATAATTAATGTAAAAAATTTTAATATAGTCTAGTTTTAATTTGAATAAAAAAATAAAAAAATATTTAATACATAAATTACATTTGAATTAATATAAAAATTAATTAAATTCAAAATTGAATTAAATGAATTGATATAATCAATGCAAATAATAATTGAAGTGATCATTTATTGCAGTGCACATATTTCAATATTGATGATAAATCTTTCCTTTTATAGAAATGAGATTTTGGCGGGAAATTACTATTTTTAGCAAAAACTCTGCTTTTATATATATAGATAGATTTTACAATCGCGGTACCGGGTACAGTATCAAAATCGACATGCACGGCAGGAGTAAGTTCGTAAATTTAAACATATAATTTTAAAAAAATGGGTGCTCGTTCAAATCAATACGTATACATGCAAATGCATTTTCTTACACATGCATTTATTCAATTAAAGACCGGCACACAAAAAAACCTGCGATTCCCATTTTCTCTACCCCTCCCAACGAACCATGCCTTCTTACCAATTTTTTCAACTCCGGCATCCTCCACCGTCGTTACTCTCTCTTGAAGCTCCGGATAATGGCCACAACCCACCAATCCCGGCAACCGGTGTCCTCTATATACAACCGACTCCGGTTGGAATTGATTCAAAAAGACATCAAGAATCGAAATGGAATACCAGTCTCTTCGGATGTCATGGTGACCTGAAAATTTGTAAGCCACTATCAAGAATTTATGGATGATTATTCATCTCATTTAGGCTTTTCCAATCCTTCCTTTTTTTTTGGTTCCCTTAAATTTCTTTTTGTACGTACGAGGTTGCAAAACGTTGTTCTGTCCATGCATCACGGCTTCTGAGATCGTGGAGATCATAACCGAGGGAACTACGTGTAAGAAACAAACAGATGATATATAGAAATTTATATACATGCATATATATATATATATATATATATATATATATATATATATATATATATATATATATATTTTATAAAAGACACAATTTTGAATTTTTTTAGGCATGACACTTCCATTTTGTTTTCTAATAATTGCCAGTGTATATGTTGCAATATTCAAAATGCAGCTACAAGGGAAGCATTGGTAATTCTTGGATTGTTCTCGGTGACATATTGCATGTGGGCATACACATGCTTCAATCGTACCATAATCAGAACAAGATTCAACATTAAGGGAAGCCCTTGGATCGATTGTCTTGCTCATGGATTCTGCTTGCCTTGCGCTCTATGTCAAGAGTATCGAGAGCTGGATCATCGGGGATTCGATCCTAGTCTTGGTAAACTCTCGATCCAGTTGTATTTTTATTCATAGTATAGTCGAATGACGAGAGCGAAATAAATAATATACACATATATATATTATATTGCATGAGCATACAAAATTAATTTTATATGAAATTATAGTAATGAATTTGTTCTCGACACAGCTAGAAGATGTAACTTTATGGGTTATTAAATATTTCTAATTAGTTTGTTTGTGAAATGGAGCAAGGATGGTTTGAAAATGTTGAGAGACAAAAGAATGCAGTCGCCATTTACCAAATCACACCACCACAGCCTGCATCAATGACAAGATCATAGAAGTTCAAGGAGTTAAAAGGTGTGCTAGGAGGATTCTTAATGATTTTCGATTTTTAATTTTTTGACGACGTTGTTTTAGAACGCAAATAATCAATCCAACTCAAACATAAATTCATAATAATAAATAAATAAATAAACTATAAAATTGGAACTAGTCACAAGATTATTTGAAATAAATTCACGACTAACATGTCTGATTGTGTGGCTAGATAAACGGGATGGAAGGCACGCAGAAAGGCCTCCACAGCTTGCGTTGCAGTTGGAGATAAATGGGGAAGGATTAGCAACACGATGATCAAGAAACAGCAAGAAAAAATTTTGAGGAATCGCATAACTTAATTATATATTTCTTTTTGTACGTATATAGAGAGAAACAAGCTAAGTTTTGGGCAGATATACAAATACATAATTTATATGTAACATAATATATATATAATAAATTTATAAGAATGAGCACAACATTATTTAATGTCATTGTCAATAATCCAATGTCCAATGGGATTGATCGATTCATTATAGTTTTAAAAAAACATGCATCACTCGACAAGAATACTAAATATGATATTCATAGTAATAGTTTGTAGTAATGTTGATTGGACTTATTATTGACCAAGTGTTACTCATTGATATTTAATAGTCTTGATAGGAATTTGGGTTTCTTTTGTGCCATTTAATTAAGAGTATGTTTCTTGTGAGACAGTCTCACAAATCTTTATCTGTGAGACGGGTCGGGCTTACCGATATTCACAATCAAAAGTAATACTCTTAGCATAAAAAATAATACTTGTTGATTGATGACTCAAATAAGAGATTTGTCTCACAAAATACATCTCGTAAGACCGTCTCATACAAGTTTTTACCCTTAATTAATATCGATCATTTTTGGGATTATTTAATGAGTTATATATGTTTTATTTTTGTTAATAATTCAATTCTACGGAATCCTCTCACTAAATAGAGTGTCTTTGCTTTAGGGGTTTCCTCCTTGGTTAAATCGAAAAATCCTATCAGCCTGTATATGAGCTAGAATGGTGTATTGTCTGGGTTTGTTGATCAGCTCATTTCGGTTGCTTTTTAATCTGTTTTATGTCTTAATTTTAATGTCAGTAAGGTCATCTCCAACTCACTGCACTACACTGATACGTGTTATGTAAATATTATCAACATTTCTACACTACAATAGAATATTCTGATAATATTGTTCTTTATTCAACATTAATATTTTTAATTTCTAATAATTATTTATAGTTTGATAACATGATAATAATTAAATCTTATAATTTATTTATTAAAATTTGAATTCGTTATTTTATAATTTTTTATTTTTAATAAAAATATTGGAAGGGAAAAAATATTTGCATTTGATATTAAATAAAAAATACAACACAAACACAAAATTTGATCCAATATGCTTGAGTATACTAAAATTCAACAAAAAAAAATTTTGCAAAAAAGACTTGAAATTGAACGTCGAGATGAGAACAACTTTGAATCTATTTTTTAGAAATTGGAGTATCGGGATCTGGTTTACCTTACTACTAAATATCTATTTATTTTCATAATTTTGTTGTTTATTAGTTGTTGTTTTGTTATATTTTTTTATTTGTCATTAGTAATTTGTACATATTTTAATTCACGAGTAATTTAATTTGTTTATTTGTTAAATTTATAATTTTTATAGTTAATTGATTTCAATTCAAAGTATTAAAATGGTTATAATTTACTAATAAATTAATTTAATATTTATTTATAATAATAAAAAACATTATAACATTTATTATTTAATTAAAATATAAAATAATAAAATATAACAAAACTATTTAAAATAAAAATGAATGATGCGCCACGTGTGGAGCCATTTCTATAGTTGCTCCAATAGCGGATTTTTTGCTTTTTTGATCTTTTTTTTTGTTGGAATTTCGTTTAACACAAAATTTTATTTCGGTTCGATTTATTAGAATTTTTCATTAAAAAATTGGTTTACACTTGAAAAAATCGTTTTGTTTTCGGTTTTTAATGTTTCAGCTCGGCCGGTTTATTTTTAACCAATGCTCATGCTTAAATATAAATAGTAAAGATATATAATACAGAAGTATCGTTATTATTATATAGCATATTTCCGTGGGTGAGGTCGTGTACCCACGCGCGTACCATTTTTGAAATGTATACGAGTAACTCCTCACATTAATTTCATAATGTTTTTTAAGCACATTTTATTTTTGTTATGTAAAAGAATGTCACGTAGAAATTTTTACTATTATTTCATAGAAAAAACATCACATATCGTTTTTTTAAGTGCATTTTATTTTTGTTATGTAAAGTAATGTATATTCCAATGTCAGATCGTCTGTTTTTATATGAAGGTAGATCGTAACAAACGAATCAGATGTAATTTCATCGCTCTGATTGAAGAATGTATTTCACATAACCATTTGTGTATTTGGATTGAAGTTTTCATCATTTATGTTAATGTTCATGTATACATGAACAAAAGAAATTAACTGATTGCAGACCAATCAAATTTTGATTGGTAAAATTGGTAGATTGTTATAAATATAATTTATTGGAATTTTGACATATATATATATATATGGTAAATCCGAAGAATGGTAAACCTAACCAAATTTGAACCGATGCAAATTTTGAGCCAAGAATTGCTACATTATTATTATACGTAGCATTTATTACTGTCGATTTCTTTTTTAGCATAAATTTGAAGACATTAAATTTCTGATTTTTGTACACGAAGCAAATTTAGAATCAATTATATTATGCCGTTATTATTATTATTATTATATTATCATTTATTGAAATTTTGATATATATGAATGGTATAGGAATGATAAACCAAACATAATATGAGGCAAGAATTACTCTATTATTATTATTATTATTATTATTATTATTATTATTATTATTATCTATAGCATTAATTAATATATATTTGTTTTTAGCATAAATTTTTTTGGCGGTACATTATTAGTTTCATTACTATCTATTTCCTTTTTAGCATAAAATTTTGAAGCAAATTTAGAGACATTATCTTGGTACATTATTATATATACATAATTAAATATAATTTATTTTCTTTCTAGCATAGATTGTTATATTATTATTATATAAGTTGATATTTACACCCTATTTTTTGTTATTTGTACTTCATTTGTGAATAAATTTGACACGTATTTTACACATTAAATAAAGTATAGATAACACAAAATAAATCGTAAATATCAATTTCCTACTATTATATATACAATTAATTGGAATTTTGATATATCTATACTATTTATACTACTGAGTGAGTATCATGTGAGACCGTCTCATGGATCATAATATGTGAGACGGGTCAACCCTACTTATATTCACAATAAAAAGTAATACTCTTAACATAAAAAGTAATATTTTTTCATGGGTGACCCAAATAAGAGATCTGTATCACAAATATGACCTGTGAGACCGTCTTACACAAATTTTTGCATATACTATATTATTTGAGACATTTAAAATAACTAATTTTTGATATATATATATATATATATATATATATATATATATATATATATATATATATATATATATATATATATATATATATTCAACCCGGAAAATGACAAACATCAGCTTTTCGATTTTTTTTATTCTCATTGATATTATCAATGACACGAAACATGAAAAACAAAAATTAATTATTCAAAATCTTTCTCCCCACGTGACAGAAATTTCTCGTGACGAAAACCATATTCGTATGCACGACTGTCTCGCCGTCGCCATGCCTTTGTACGGACTACGGCCGACCCACCCCCTCACTAGCTGCAGTTGGGTAGATTTGGAGACTGGGCATGGTTTTAGAGCGGAAAGTCGTGATCTTGAAGAACCGAAACCCGCCTCAAAATCTCTTGAACGTGGAAATTATTTGGGAGAGGAGCAATTATTGAGGTGGGGTACGGGGATGGGGAGTAGATTGGGCGAGATGGTGGAAGAAGGTTGAGTTGGGCTTAAATTGGGGGGGCGAAAATGATAGTTTGTTGATAGAAATGGTGGCGCCTGAGTTTGGTGAGCAGGAGATTTGGAAAGAAGATTGGCCGCAGCCGGTGGAGAATGAGAACGAAAATAGCAGTGCAGAGGTGAAAGGTGGGCACAAGGTATGGGTTTTGGGGGGTGGAGAATGTAAGAAATGCCACAACAGATATGAAAATAGTGGGTTGGTGGCGGCGGAATTGAGACGACAGTCAGCGTATTCGGAATGCAATCTTAATAAAAATCTTATTAAATGAGGTAAATACACGCTAAAAGGTGTGTTGGGTATCATATATATACACACACATTCTCTACCATTGAATCTATGATTTTCATTTCGTTAATTGATCCATAGATTCATTCATTGACTGAGATCCTGGAAACATCCAATCATTCCAGTGGAAATGATTTCGATTTCCTCACTCAACCCTACAGCAGCAGCCGCCGCCGCCAATTCCGCCGCCCTGCCCTCCCTTCAACCTCTTAGCCGCCAACAGCTACTGTTCTTGTCGCCTCCGCAGCACCACCATTGTCGCCGCTGCCTTACAGTCCGAGCAATCGATGCTGCCCAGCCGTACGATTACGAAGCCCAACTCAACCCCCGCTTCACCCAGTCCACGAATCTCAAAATCGCCATAGTTGGGTTCGGCAACTTCGGCCAATTCCTGGCGAAGACGTTCATTCTGCAGGGGCACACGGTCTACGCCTATTCTCGATCCAGTTACTTCTCGATCGCGCAATCAATGGGCGTAGTTTACTTCTCCGATGTGCACGACCTCTGCGAGAATCACCCTGATGTGATTCTCATGTGCACTTCCATACTTTCGACGGAGCAAGTGCTCAAATCGTTGCCCTTGCAGCGGCTTCGAAGGAATACTCTGTTTGTAGATGTTTTGTCTGTGAAAGAATTTCCAAAGAACATTTTCCTCCAGGTTCTTCCCACCCACTTCGATATACTCTGCACACACCCCATGTTTGGCCCCGAAAGTGGGAAATACAGCTGGAAGGATCTGCCGTTTGTGTTTGATAAAGTGAGAATTGGTGATGAAGATTCTAGATCAAGGAGGGTTGACAGTTTCTTGGATATTTTCAAGAAAGAAGGGTGTAGAATGGAGGAGATGTCGTGCTCGGAGCACGATAAGTATGCCGCGGGATCGCAATTTATTACTCATACAGTGGGGAGAATTCTTGGAAAGCTGGACCTGGAAGATACTCCAATTAACACTAGAGGCTATGAAACCTTGTTGGATTTGGTGGGAAATACTTCTAGTGATAGTTTTGATCTGTACTATGGGCTGTTTATGTATAACGAGAATGCAATGGAACAGATAGAGAGACTGGATTTGGCGTTTGAGGCATTGAAGAAGGAGTTGTTCGGGCACATACATGAAGTCCTGAGGAAGCAGTTGTTTGGGAAATCCGAGGAGGGAGGTGCTCAGAAACCGATGATGGCGAAACTGCTCAAGAATTATGGGACTTCGTCGTTGCCATCTGCATCAGAGAGTGTAAGCAGCGACGGCGGCGGCAACAGCCGTTAGGATGGCGATTCTGTGCCGGTGCTACGTTTGCCTGCTATTTTCAACGTAGTTTCTGGAGTGAAAGCGATTCCTAAGTTGATGTGATGGAGTTTTTGAATGGTTTTTTAATATATTATGACTAATGCATAATTCTCCTATTTTGATGTCAATAATGATACTTGGAATCTCTTGTTTATGTTACTGTCTTATAAACGAATGAGGCTCTCATTGGGGATTGGATTTGAATGAATAAATATTTTATAGAAAAATTTATGCCAACTAGTTGCTTCAAAGTTTCTTACCATTCCTGTGCTCTCTTTAGTTTTATCGATAAGGTCTAAATGGCATCGTGGTAAAATATAATAATGTTCCCAAGCCTCATGGCCTTAGTCATGGTTATTAAGGCATACTTGTTACTTGTTGATCTATGTAAACGTGGCTTTAATAATAATTTTTTATTATTACAATGGAATCCACATTTGTTTTTTTTTTTTTTTTTTTTTATATGTAATGAGTAAACTTTCGAAATAACGCAATAATCTATAAACTATGTTAGTTATATAAATCGCACTAAACAAATGTTGTGCAAAAGGCTCGTCTGAGAAAGTGTTACAAGGAAAATCGATAACTCTTAATCAATATCATGAAACTTTATTTACGCTTTTTGCTTCATCACAATGTTATCTTGTAATAATAATAATAATATTAACAAATTTGCAATTTTGATCATCTATGATCAATTCTTTGTTATGTTGGCCCCTACTTTATCCATCAATCATATTTTGTTAACTTTGTTTGCTTGTTTTTTAATCTTAATATTTTTTTGCACAATATTAATGTGTGGTGCTGCGTAGCAGTTAGAGAGAAAATGACTAAAATTTCAAAACAAAAAAAAAAACAAAACAAAACTACTAAAAATTAAAGTTACATGATTAAGACTCAATTTTGAAAATATAACATTTCAAAACTAAGGTACATGATTAAGACTCATTTTTGATCATATCTACAACTTTTATGTTGACAAATTTTCTCACTTCTCAACCGATTTATGTCATATTTAAATATTATGTTATGATGAACTAAGATATTCCGACAGCCCGAAATTATTAATTTCGATAATATTTTGGGGGAAAGGCCGGTACATATATTATCTATGCGACAAAAGGTATAGCTAAGTCAACTATAATTCGGTGTATAGATATATGAAAAACGAGCATATATTAACTTACATGGAACGAGATTTCGTTGTAATTTTTCGGGATATCTTGGTTTGATTTTATTGAAAAAGTAGAAGGAATGATAGATCATTGAAAACTTGGATAATAAGATGATTAAGGAAGATATATCTTGATTTAAGAGATGACATGTGCAAAATCGTTTAGTTTCGAAAACTAATATTCGTGTATCCGATCTCACAACTAGTGGGATGTACTGTGGTGATGACGACTCTTATAGTTATTATATGTACTAAATTTATGGTCATACCGGTGCAATCTCTCTTTATTTTCTCGATGTGATATAATATTTTGTCGATTATTGATCATATTACTTTCATCTTTAACAATTCACAAGAAATTTCAATAACATTTAATTATTGCTATTGATTTGGATAATTAAATGATTGAATAACATATCGATACAAAAATTGATTGAACAGTGCCATAGACAGTGGAATTCGGTTTAAAAATTAAGTCAACTGGACAGTAAGTCGTCAAGCCAAAATGTGAGTAATGAACATTGTGCTAAATATTTAGTTTAGCTAAATGGTTCATTATGACTTCTCGTTGGATCAAATGATTGGTCGATTGCATAAGTCCCACTTAACGTGGGAGAAAAACTTTATTACACCATAAATGGAAGGAAAATCGAACCTAAATTTAATGATCGATAAATCCAACATTATAAGTAGGTCTCTTGTGAGATGGTTTCACGAATTTTTACTTATGAGACGAGTCAACTTTACCGATATTCACAATAAAAAGTAATACTCTTAGTATAGAAAGTAATACTTTTTCGTAGATGACTCAAATAAAAGATCTGTATCACAAAATACGACATGTGAGATCGTCTCACACAAGTTTTTAACAGATTTATAATCTCAAGGGAAGGGTCGAATTTATGTCAGCGAAGCTATTTTTTATTTTTAGTCTAGAAGATATTTGTTATAATGGAATTTTGCGAAATTTGATATATTTCTTGAAATTATATTAATGAGAAAATTTGGTTCCAAATACGAACCCATGATGATAAATGGGTACTCGGGTTTCGAGATCCACCGAACAGGCGAGATGCTTAGAAGGAAGCCGACAAAATTAGAGGTCAAAGTTGAAGAGAAAGAGGAACTCGAAGAAGCCCGCAAGCGAGCCGCCGCCTCGTCCTCCTCTGCAGCCACTATCGCGTCCTCCTCCCTACTTCACCACTTCGACCGATCCTCCCTCGATCCCTCCTCCAAATCCCATCGCATCGGCCTCTCGTGACACCACAAATCATATACCACCATAATTTTGTCGTCGTTTCATTTCAAAAATTGGTTCTTTTTCGGTCAATAAGTCGTCTTTGTTGAGAAACATAATGGAGATTGAAGTTAAGCTCCGATTACCGAACAAAGCCTCCTATCAGAAGCTTCTCTCGTTACTTTCTCCGTTTCATGTCATCACCCATAATCAACACAACACATTCTTTGACGGCTCGGCTTCTGAGTTGAGCTCACGCCGAGCCACACTCCGTCTTCGCTTCCACGAGAAAACTAACATCCCCAAATGCTTCATTTGCCTCAAGGCCAAAGCAATTATCAGCAACGGCGTGAGCCGTGTGGAGGAAGACGAGGAGGAGGTGGACCCTGCCATAGGGAGAGCTTGCTTTGAGGACCCTGGGAAGCTAACGGAAGTGGATTCAAGGGTTCTGAGAAGAGTAAAAGAAGAATTTGGCGTATCTGGTTTTGTGGGGTTGGGAGGGTTTAGAAATGTGAGAAATGTGTATGAGTGGAATGAGGTAAAATTGGAGGTGGATGAGGTTAGCTACGAATTCGGGGATTTGTACGAGGTGGAGTGCGAGAGCCTGGAGCCTGAGAGAGTTAAGGTAATGATCGAGGAGTTCTTTAAAGAAAATGGAATTGAGTACTCTGATTCGGCTATGTCAAAGTTTGCAATTTTCCGGGCTGGAAAGTTGCCAACCTAGTAAGCATCTCTTATCGGCTGTTGGCTAGTATGTTAAATTGCTTTTCATGTTCGTTTTGCGGTTAGTTGTCTTCGTAGTAGATTTTAGTGTCATCATCTGAAGTGATACATGGTTCATTATTAAGTACGTATGTGATATGTATTATCTCTATGCTTGCTAAAACGGATTTCTTGTTACTGAGTTGTCAATTATTCTTTTCTACTTATAATACAGCCAACTTCTTTAATAATAGATCATCTGTCTTGCTAATGCATCTGTTTTGTGTCTGATTGGAGCCTTTGGTCAAAAGAAATTTTCAAGTTAAAACAATAGGTTCGTTTTATTTTTAAAATTTGTAATTGTCTTTATTGGTTAAATATGATGAGTTTCTTTGATACTTGAATGGATGTTGGTGTGTAAATGGCTTTGTTCTTACTAGGGATCTGGAAAGCAACCTTAGACAAAATTTAGCATTTAAATTATGCGCAACTTTGAAATTTTATATATTCGACATCACAATGGTTCTAATTATTTTTCATGCTGCAGAGTTCGACTATGTAATCTGGTGAATAATCCATTATTAATATTTTCTCAACTTAGTGTATCAACCGTAGTTCAGTTGTATTTGATGTTTGTTTCGCCATTCTTCGAGTATGCTGTTTTGACTTTCACGATGCATTAATATGGTCAGCATTGACTTGCGAGAAAGAGAATGTGCTTATGATGTCGGCTGAGCTCTATCAATTAACTGAATATCCAAGGGTTTTACATCACGTTGCAATTGATGGGGCCACTCATGCATTAGTTGCTGGTATAGCTAAGCATTCATAGGTAAATAGGCTTGTGTTACCTCTGTCTTTTCTTAATGAAGGTGCCGAGTTGAGACTCGAATCACAAATTCGTATTTTGGAGTTGAAACTCAAAATTGTCATTCTAGTAAAAACATACAACGGTCTGTCCCTAAGGGGACATGACGATCATCACTTAGTAACTCTACCAGAAACAAGTATTCAAGTTATGAAACACCCAATGCAAGGTCTACTAACAAACCTTATCATATATCATAGTCTTTTAAGACTCATAGCATTGAATCGTTTTAAGTTTAGAAATTTTTTTAGTCCTTAACCCAAAACACTTCGAGAACAGTATAAGCTCCAACTTTTTTTCAAAAAGACTGCTCTTCTACGAGCTAAAGGTTTCCAATGTTTTCCTTTGATTATTTTTCGTTGGAGTTCTTAGTTACTTGCATGAAAGGAACAATAAATGTACAAAATCTGAAAGCTTCCTAACAAGTAATTTGCTGGTCAGAGTAGGCCATAGACCCCTTTGTGTTTAAATTTTTGTTCAGAAAATGCTAGTGGCAAAGTTTAGTATTACAATTCTTCAAATTTAACCGATTGCATTAGTTTAAGAGTCACATTTACTTAGGGGTAGGCATCGGGTTGGTTTGGGTTTTGTCGGGTCGGTATTCATTCTGACTACCCGAACCTGACCCTAAAATTTCGGGTACCCGAAACATTTGTGTGATTTTGAGTAATATACATATAGGTAGTCGAAATTTTTATTTAATTGATTTTGGCTAGAAGATCATTGCAACATTTATGCTTAGAAGATCCATCTTGAACCATAAAAACTTGTGGTACAAATTCAATGGAAGCATTGAAAAGCTTCAAGCATCGTAGATTTGAAGAAGCAATAAATAGAAATTAAGTTTAGTGGGTCCATAGCAGCTTGCCCTAATTAGTCGTTCCGGAAATGTGTATCATTGGTAAAAATGAAAATGGATTGCTGAGTTTGCGGCAGCAGAGTAGCTGAGAGGAGACGCTTGCAGCGGCATGTGGGTGAGTTAGTTTGAAATGGGTAGTGATTTGGGAGGTTTCGAATGAGTTTTATGACATATTTGACCGAATCAAAATTTCAGGGAAAAAGATGATGGTTTCTGTGGAATTGAAGGAAAGTACGATGCTATATTTTTAAAATTTTGACTAAGTGCCAGTAGTTTTAGTTTATAAATTTAAGTTTATAGTTCAACCGTTTAGATAAACTCGAACACTAAGATGTAAATGCGCTCTTTGTTTGCAGCCTAACTTATGTTGTGTGTACCAAAAGTTGCTAACAATCAGTTATTTTTCTAGTCAACCAGACAAGGCTTGCTTTCTAAAAATGGCAAGAGTCAGGGTCTAACCATAAGATGATGTTTCGTCCAAATTTAAATTTGAACATTCAAGAAAATTTATTTGATAATTTATCGTAGAAAATATTCATATGCTACCAAGATCAATGTGTATTATACTTGTTCTTTAATGATGTTCCCGTGTTTCCTATTTTTAATTTATAACTTGCTATTTTTGATAGACAAAAGTGGAATAAGAAGGGATCTGTACAAATTTAGCTCTAGTTCCCTTGTCTCCCAAGGCCTAAACCATCACGTCACTGTCACTTGGAGCATTAGTTTTTTTATGTGTATATTAGTTTGTGCTGCATGGTTTGTGATACTCGTCTCTTATTGATTGAAAATAAAAGTTTAAAATTTTTTATGAGGGTTTACAATAATCTTGTATAGCAACTTGAGTTAACCATTTTTATAAAACAATGACGGATACAAAGTAGTTTCTATAGGGGCCTATTCTGTAGTTGCGCAAGCGCCGACCTGGGGGCCGGGGCGTGACATGGTTAATGTGGTCTATTGAAGTTTTAGTTAATAACTTGTACATCCATTATTATTGGGGTTAGGTTGGGGGATTCAGATTTGGAGCAATGGGGCCTGTTCTTGTGTAGTTCATGAATCGTGAATTCGTGATTGATGTGGTAGTCCACGAGAAAGCAAGCAAGACTTTACTAATTGTGTAATAAAGTAAGGGTTCTTTGTTAAACAATAATTGATAGGAAAAATATGAAAATCTCTCGTGTCGAGACGAATAAGGGTAGAATGGTTGTTTACTGGTTTAAAATAGTAAGTTGAGAATCATCCTCTTGTCCCTTAGAAAGCATGTTAATTTCCTTGTGTATTTTCTTAATCTTAAGTAAAGAGGCATTTTGATTTCATGATTCAGGATATTCGAGCGGATGACGTCGAGCCATGGTTGAAGCAAAGGTGGGATGAAAAAGAAATTTCCTTTCGCGCAACTGGTCCTGCAACAATACTTCTACTTTACATTTTCATGGTTGATATCTATACTCTAATATATTCGGTATTGACTAAGAGCACTTGCCACCTTCTATTGATGTATTTTCTCTATTTTACATCATGCCTTGATAACTGCTTCAAATTCCTGTTTATTTCTTCTTTTCAACAATAAATAAATGAAGTCTGCTGCACATTTTCTGGAAAAAATTGAAATCCTCTCAATTTCATGTTGACATCTACTTGATAGCATGTTGCATTGTCTTAACAGTTGGTCTAGTATAAAACCTTAACTTTAGATTTACACATACCTATCCCAGTGTCATGTAATATTTCTTTTTCAAAAAATGGCTTTTGGTATCATATTATTTTCACAATCAATCATAAAGTAAAATTATATGCTGCGATCTTATATCTAAGTTCACAAGTAATTGTGGTATAACCGACAAATTTAAGTAGCCTTCACGTCAATTACAATAGGTAATGTTTCGGCTTTGCTATTTCATATCGTAAGCATCTAATCATAATCACGGTGGATCAAATTTTTGCAAAAGATTGCCCAGTGTGGTTGTATCTGTTTAATTAAATTTTATTTACCCATTTTTTAAAAAAATATTGTAATGGATGAGGTGCAAATAAATGATAGAACTTATATTTTATTATCCAGTTTTGAAATCTCATTCGAGCGTAAACAAAACAAATACCTTTGCCTCCATCTGCTGGCTACAATCCATGGAAATGAACGAAGTGACCTAGCAAACAAACAGGCAACTTGCTTTTCTAAACACAAATATGACATTAAAAATCATACAACTGACATAAGATCCAGAATTCTCATCTCTCCACAAAAGGGAGCACATGAAATTCTATAAAATAACAAAACAAAGTTTAACCCAAACTAGAAAGATCAATTTCCTACTGAATTATAACAGACGAGAGCTAAATTATCCTCATTCTCTTGCACACAGCCAACCAACAAAAAAGGAACTAAAGAAACATCATCTGCAGCTACTTCACTTCCTCTTCTTAGCCGGTGGTTGATCCTCCTCCTCCTCCTCATCTTCCTCATCCTCGTCGCCATCCTCGTCCTCATCTCCATTATCATCATCATCCTCATCATCATCACCGCTACCTTCATTACCGTTGGCTTCTGGTTCGTCTTCTGGATCTCCTTCCTCGTCATCTCCACCTTCTTCGCCGGCGGAGAAATCTTCGTCACCGGCATCATCATCATCATCCTGCTCATCAGCATCCTCATCTTCATCATCATCCTCTGTGTCGGATGCATCTTTGTTTTCGGGTCCGGGCTTTTCCAATCTATGAAGATCGTCAATTGGGAACCTGCCAATGCTCGACATTTATTCACTTTGTACATTATCTTTTTTTAGTAAGAAATATTGTAGTGAAGAAAATAAATGTTACCTTTTCTCAGTCAAGTCAGGTAGCCCATCAATGTTGTTCAACAGAGCTACCATCTATATAAATCATTTAGTTAATTAAGAAATTATATTGTCTTACTAAAAATGTAAAAGATTGCATAAAACTCACTCATTTCACAATAAAAAAAAAAAACTCTCACTCATTTCACAACATCAGCTCCATGCCTAAAAACATAAAACTGGAAACAGTGTGATTTACAGACATCCAAACTGTAACTAGAGGCTACACAGACA
The DNA here is from genome assembly GCF_022965805.1 of Primulina eburnea. Taxonomy (NCBI): domain Eukaryota; kingdom Viridiplantae; phylum Streptophyta; class Magnoliopsida; order Lamiales; family Gesneriaceae; genus Primulina; species Primulina eburnea. The sequence goes on from NC_133103.1 coordinate 8,025,631, forward strand.
CAATACTCGATGAGAATATCAGGAAACTGTTAACCAGCATATATTTCAAAATGACCATATATTTACTTGAAAGAATTACCGAATTCCAAAGCAAGCATGAGAAAGAATTACTGAATTCCAGAGCAAGCATCAGAAAGTAAGGTTTTGAAGTAAACTGTGAATTACGAATGAGTACCAAATCCACGGAAAACCCCAAAAAAACAAAATTTTCCTTCCAGATGCGCAGACAATGGGGCGAATTATACATTGGCCAGCCTTTCCTATTGACATCTCCTGAATCTGTTTTCTAGGGGACTAAAAACTCAATCCGATAAGCCATAACGCTGAAACTGAGGTGTGATGTTTACGAGTTTGTGGTAAACCTCCAGAAAAGTGTTCAAACTCCATATATTTTAGTCACTGGAATGTGATAGCAAAATAATCTACTTTACTTGAAATAATAACCAAACTGAGACTGAAAAAATCCCGAGAAAACGCATTACACGTGGTACCGAATATCTTTCTAGAATAAACCGGCGCAAGGAAAGACATCCTGCAACATAAACACAAAAAATTTGGAGACGAATTCGATCAAAACAAAAACAAATCTTGAGTTGCAGTTTTCCTGTTATTTACAGATGTGGGTCAAGAAAGCCCACTTTCAAATTTAACTCAGACGAAAAACAACAAAAGAAGGGGTTAGCCACATAGCAAACCAAAACTAAATAGTCAAGTCAAACTCCAACTAAAAAGGATTCCACAAGAAAAAAAGATTCAGACTCCATATAGCGAAAATACAAAAAATCCTGAAAAAGGGAAAGTGGGGAAGGGAAAACCCAGACTCTGAGGCATTTAGCTAAAAGGAATCATACAAAAACATCACCACAGAAGCTAAAATTCAAAATTAACGCAAAATCTCACAAACCCAAATCGCGAAATTCGAAATTCAAAATATAAAAAAATGAAAATCAAACTTTTTAATAAAAAAAAGGTTTGAGTACCAGTAAAAGAAGGCAAGCAAGGGACTTTTGAGCAGCCAAGATAGTTTGAAGCGCTGCAGCCTCAGCAAATCTGCATACTATGTCAGAGCTCACCACCTCCATGTAACCAAATAAAAGAAACTTCCCCTAAAAAGGCACTGAAAAAACTTGAAGAACAATGGAGAGAAGTGAAGTTTCAAGAAAAAAAAAGAGAAGGAAAACAAACGGCTGACGAACAAGGGAGGAGTCGCAGTTGCTTCTCTGGCTAGGGTTGAATTTGGGTGTCCGAAAGTAAGTCGATAATAATAATAAAACTATAAAAGTACAGGAATTTAAGGAAAGTCGCAAATAATACGTTTGACTAAGGTTTTGTGGGATGACTCTAGGGTTTTGTCAATTGGGGTGTATGATATTTCATCGCTTTAAGGGGGCGAGATGTAATTATTGAAATTTCTCGCATTAAATGAAGTGTGCGTTGGGTTGGTGGCATTTGGTGCAACATTATCAATTTGTAGATGCAATAATTGGCAATTATTTTCTCCCAATGGAAGGGTTTGAGCCATCATTGATGAATAAAGATAATTGCAATTTGGTCCTTCATCTTTATAATTTAGACAAATGTGACATCTATTTATAATGTGTTTTCAGATATCTTTTAAAAATAACATGTGAAAAATCGCGTTACTACGTGATGATAATGCTTACAAAATATAAACAAATAATCCAAGATCTGGATGTCGAAAGCGCCTTGGGGAGATCCCGTAATTTATACGGGGTGGAGATTATGGGTTTTGATATTTTTTTTACACGCTCAATTATAAATTTAAACGATCTTTTTGAATAATTCGTCTAACAAAATATATAACATATATGAAAGAATGTTTATCCTTATAAGAATGATTTTTCTTACAACGTCCTAGATTCGACGATTGTCCTCTCTGTATCAACTGTACAATCTCATATCTGAACAGTTTTGGACTTCCTCTAATTCCGGTGTTAAATCGATTCATTCATGTTCTTTTCGCCTAGAAGTTTGTCATTAGTCGCTAATTGTCAGTGCAACCTCATGGCACCAACGATCATCCCCCGCCCTCTTCAGCCCTAGGTGTCAGATGCCCAACAACTTCAGCTTGGTTCGTTCTCAAACCACACCGTACTAGAAAATGTCAGCTCTAATACCAATTATAACGTCCTGGCTAGAATCGACAACTGTCCACACTGTATCAAGATGAGACTTTCCAGCGTGCTTATGTCCTCACACATACGCACCCTAAGAAACTTCTCATTAGGTCATCCATCTCATAATTACCCCAAAATCAAACAAGCTTAACTTCGAAGAATGTGACGAACTTCTGAAAAGAATATGCAAATTTTTTATATGGGTAGTACATATCAAATCTTTTAAACTCTCCTCAACTGCGTCGTCTCATACCTGAACAGTTTTAGAATCTCTCTCACTTCGGTGTGAAATTGATTCATTCATGTTCCATTTGTTTAGAAGTTTGATGGGAATCGCTCATTGTCAGTCCAATCTCATGGAACCAGAGATTTCACCCCACCCTCTTCGGTCCCAATTTTCACATTTCTGAGGTGTAGTGGAAAAAAAATTCGTAACTGGGTAGAATCGTGAGCACTTGAAAAATAGATGAGAACTTTTGTTTTTCCAATTGTTCCCTTAGCAGATATGGAATTTGCAATATTCGATTTTACCTATGCGTGTTCAAATAATTAAAATAGTAAATATGGTTGAAATGATTATTTTCTCAATTAATGTAGTTTAGTTTTTTTCAAATATATAAAATTTGATGTACTTTAAGCATTGAATTTCATGGTGAAAATGGTTTAGTCCGTCAAGCCAGATATCATTCTAATGATGGGTTGCAGGCCGACCTACCCCACCGCAACCCACCAAATTACACACAAAAAATGCAGGCCAACTCACCCCATCACTAAAATTGATGAGTTGGGTTGATAATTTTCTAACCCGTCAAAAAAACATGTCGCCTTTGCCTAGCATGACCTAATAATGGGTTGCGACGGATTTTTGAGTGGACTGTCCCGTTAGACCGTTTTGACATCTCTATTGTCATGACTTTATAGCAATTTACTTTTTCTCATTCGAGATGATCTTTCCCCATATTAAAAGACATGAACAAATAGCACTAGTGCCATGAAAATCCAAGAAAAGACATGAACAAATAGCACTAGTGCCATGAAAATCCAAGAAAACGCATATCCCCTTCATATAAAATTAAATTAATGATGAATGATATATTAAAATCAAAATCAAGCGTAAAACCTGCTGCAAATGAGGTAAATACCTGTGATTTTTAAAAATAGTGTATCCGAAAAATTTTTAATTTTAAATTTAAAGAGTTTTACATTTTTTCAACATTCGAAAGGAGAATGATAATGTCTTTTTCAAAGAACTATAGTCTTCATCATATATTGAATTAGTCTCCAATGTTGAAATATTTCCAGTTTGTCTTTTAAAAATTGAAACTTGATTTATTTCTCGATTCCATTAAAACCAACCGCTCCGACCTTTTTTTTTTTAATTATGTGAGATTTTTTAAAGTAATATTTTTAATTTCTCACATAATAATTTTTTTTAGAAAAAAGCTCCCTGCCATGACGAGTCAGTGCCCATATGGTTGGTTATCTTGGACAAAACCCGGACTAGCCTTCCAAGAAAAACCTTATAATTTGTAGAGAGAATCTTATGATAATTGGTCAACAAACGACGTTTTAACACGCATTGTTGATCAATTCGTTAAATTGAATCCAACCGATTTCCGATTTCGCCATCCGATTTGCATATGGCATCGGAGATCGAGGTAGTGGAGGAGGTGGGATCCGGAGATAGTCCCTCGAACGGTGGAAAGACGGCGGCTGTGCTTGTGGAAGATGAGAGCTTGAGGAACGACGTGTACACGGCGGCCGCTTATGGTGACATGGAGAAGCTTCAACGTCTGGTCGAGAGCGAGGGTGGCTCGGTCTCCGAGCCCGATGGCCTAGGTTATTATGCACTTCAATGGGCGGCACTCAATAATCGGACTGCCGCCGCGCGATATATCATAGAGGTATAGGAGGTTTTGTGCCTATTGTCTTTTTTTTTTGGGTTTGATTTGCAATTATTTCGACCTTGTTAGAGTTCAATTGGTAATGTGGTACTGGTTTTGCATCATTAGCTTGTTGGATTTGGTTATTTACAATGGATATAAGGAAATGGATTTGATGAAGTAATCGGTTGACTTTGGCAGGTATACTGAGTTGGTAAACTGTTTTCTAGGATGTGAAAATCTGCAAGTTATTTGATTGTGACAAATGATATACCTTTGGAGGAAAACCCGTGATCAAGGCATGTTTAAAATCATGATTCGTCCTTTCTGACTGCTTGCATTGATTGAACGTGAGTCTATAATGCATGCTCACAATTGATGGATCTTTAGAAACATTTTGAAGTATTGGAGTTAAATTTTTTATTGTATCCATTAGAGTTTTCTAGACTGACTAACTTGGATGTACTTGCAAGAATTGTAGAGCCCTTATCAGAGCAACTACTATTCAGATTAATAAGCATGCAAAATTAAACTTGATAACACGAATTAAACAACATAAATTAAATAACTTAATCATCTATAATCCAAACGAAAACATAACAATAATCTCAATGTTAGTCGTTAATACGACTATATCGAATTCATAATCCTGCACGAGAATACGAGAAACCAAATAAAACTTTAACTGGATCAACACCGAAAACCCAACTGCTCTAGCCACTGCTTGGTCGTCCGAACCGTCCATTATAGGACCTTTCTCATGGAATGAGTTGTCCAAGATGACAGTAGTCCAATACGAGAATGTACGAATATACAAACTTATATGATGCATTTGAAATGCAATATGCTTGGATATCAAGGATCAAGTCAAGAATCTCATGCTCAGTCTAGAGGCGCTTGAGTGTGTAGTGTCTGATATGTTCTAGGCATGTTCTAGATGTGTTCTCATGCTTAGTCTAGAGGCACACTCATCATCAAAACTGTGGACCTACAATGTCCAGGGTCATCAGAGCCCGCGAGTCTTGTCGGACACTGTAGCTCTTGATACCCAACCGTTCACAATACAGAGTAGGGCTGAGCGGTCCAAACAAATTAGGTATATCTCAAAAGACATCAGACCCAACGTGATATGTCATGCATAATATGTCAAAACAGTAAAACAAGTATCAAACAATAGATAAAAATGCATCATAAAAGTGTGCATTATACGTTTGGATGGATATCTCTGTCAGTACATCATGTGCCTCACTAAAACAATCTAACAGAAAGTCTACTCGTGTAAACCTGCGTCCGTTATCAGCCTGCTTATGACGTCTCGATCTGCGTGTCCTGGTTCACCGACCCCTCCTCGAGTCGACACTAGCCCCGAAGCTTCCCGACACTAAACTGCAGAGAAACTGGCTAAAAACCTAAGGTATATGGCTAAAACTCGAGAGAGAGAAACTGAGGAAAACGGTGTAGGAAACAAATAAAATCGACTTCTATTTATAAGTTACATTCGGACTAGTTCAAAAGATCCAAACCATAGTTATTTAAGGCTCAAGACGCACTAAATCACTAGGATATCATGGTGCCTGAGGCGCAATGCGCAAGGTGAAGTACACTTTATCATAGTAAATTGCATTTGACATAAACTTTAAAATTCAGTATACTAGTATTTAACCCGTGCGATGCACGGGATGATATTATTACAAACCAGTGAAAAATTAATAGACATTTAAATTAAAAAAAATAATATAATTATAAAAATAATTTTCGCTAATTTTAAAAAACATTCTTAAATACAACGCACATCTATTAATTTTTTTGACTAACAATAAGTGTCATATATCAACATTTTAGATTGTATTAGTCTATGATAATGACATGGTGCTTATCGTGTTTAGTGTATTGATGTCGACCATCAACATTAATACATATTTTTGAGAAGTTATATATTATTATTTTTTAACATGTGATATAAAAAAAATTAAATCTATCAATGAGAAATACTTTTTTTAAAATTCAATAATTTCATCTAAATCCACATTCACAAACAATTTTGTAACATGACACGTGTTTGACACATTTGAATGATAACAATAATTGTTTCATCAATATCTTTATCCAAATGAGTTGTGATTTTATGTACAAAATCTCTTAATAATATACACAATAACATATTATTTCTAAAGAAAAATGAAATATGCGATTCTAAATATATTATGTATAAATCAGATATTTATTTTATTAACATTTACTATTTTTATTCCAAAACAATGTCAATAAATTTTATAATGTGTCTCCTAATAAGATATGTACTTTATTTAGAATTGGTTTAATTATTTCCGTTATGAGATATTTTACACTATCATGTATCCGTGAACTTTGTAATATAGAAGAAAATTATCAATTAATAAATACGTAATAATTAAATTTTGTACAAATTGAAGAATAATATTTTTTTACTTCTCGATCGTGAAAGTCAAATTTCAAACTTAATGTCTCATTATTTCCATATGTAGGTAATTCATAACAATAAACAAATCTAAATTTAAACGAACATTACATCTTGGAAGGATTCAACTCAGATATGTTGCTAAAAAGATGGGTCATTTCAAAATTCAATTTTGGAGCAGATAAATTTAGTAAGATAAATAAAATAAAATTAGTTTTTAATATAATATGCAGTATTGCATTATTTATAATTTAAAATTTCAAATAAGACATCCCAAAAGAAAAAATTATACATTGGATACTTTTGGTAGAATTATATTATACATTAACTCTTTGAAATTATGGAAATCTCAAATTGCATGCATTGAGTGTCAAAATTTCTGATTTTTGAGGAAATTTAATGTTCATTAGAAACTCATTTGAATCTATATCTTTTAATATTTTTGGGCTCTCTTATTTGAATGTTTAAGAAGACAATTCAAGATATACAATATATATATGGTTTTAGAAAAAAACTACAATACATTAATTCTTTCAAATTAAGGTAATCACAAAATAATATGCATTTGAGATAAAAAAAAACATTTATGATTATTAAATGGTAATTTAATGTTCATTGAAAAACCTTGTTGTAGTGATAACTTTTAATACTCAACCAATTTTATTTTTAGAAAAATTAAATTAACTAATTAAATATTGTATTTTTTTTAGTAAGTAATTTGGACAGAAAATTACTTAAAACAATCATTTGTATTTTAAATTTATTTATACAGTTTTAATTAAATTGATTGATATAATCAATGCAAAAAATTTAATATAGTTTATGTTTTCCATAGAGATTAGTTTCAGTTTGAATAAAAAAATAAAAAAAACATATAAACATAAATTATATTCGAATTAATATAAAAATTAATTAAATTAAAAAATGATTTAAATGAATTGTTATAATCAATGCAAACAATAATTAAAGTTATCATTTATTGCAGTACACATATTTCAATATTCATGATATATCTTTCTTTTTTAGAAATGACATTTTGGCAGGAAATTACTATTTTTGACAAAAACTCTGCTTTTATATATATATATATATATATAAAGTGAGTTATATTATAAATCTATATTATTACAAAATTAAATATTTTTCTAAAAGATAGCAAACATTATAAATAAAAATTCATTAATAAATAATGTACCATAAATCATAACCAGAAAAAAATTTAATTATCTAAACTTCATTAGCAAATTCATTTTTAATTCGTTGGATCCCCAATCAATTCCTTTATAATACTTAATTAACAACTTTTTAATCATGTTTAATTAGTATTTCATTCAAATAAAGTATCGGGTCATTACAAGTATCATGAAACTTTCTGGAATCGCAAGAGTAAATTCAAGATTTTTGAGGAACATAGTCTTCACATTTTATTATTTTTCTTCTTTGTGGGAGCTACACACCTTAAATTTCAACTGCCCCAAAAATAGAAGGGGGAAATGTGGGGGGCAGTGGTTGATGACAAAAGTTAATATTTCAAAAGGACTTGGATTACAATTTAAATGGAAGAGTAGGACCGAGGATGTGGGTGGTGCACATTCATCATTTTTTGTTTTGCGTTGTTGTTTTGCCTTCTTGTAAATTGTTAAAAACTTGAGGTGTTCTGATTATTTTTTGTGGCGTGATTGACAGCATGGAGCTGATATTAATGCCCGTGATAATACAGGCCAAACTGCTCTGCACTGGAGTGCTGTTAGGGGTGCAATCCAGGTTGCTGAACTTTTGTTGCAGGAGGGTGCTCGTGTCAATTCAGTTGATTTTAATGGCTATCAGGTATACATTTAATCTTCTTGTTTTTATTGCAAGTATTTATTGGTTAATTTGTCTGAATAGATTAAAGGTTGCTCGGGCATCAAAATATTTGTTATAAGAAGTCTTCGCATCATGGAAACATTTTGAATTACTTTCAAATACCATTGTGTTTTTCTTTTATTTTTAGAAAGTGGTCTTCAGAAGAATTCATAATAGTTGAAACTATTATGATGAGAGGCTGCAAATTATTCGACAGGATTGAAACACTAGAACATGTTTTCCAAATAAAGATGTGTTTTTTCCTGAATATTTACTACTGGGAATTTGCCTGATTTATGCGCTAGTGGGTTGAATATGCTATTGGATTTGGTCTTGTTAGTTTGAACCTTTTGTCTTATTTATGCTATTTTTTTGTTAGTTACCAAATAAATTTGTTGTTTTCTAGCCTCCCAACCTTTTCCTGTGTATTACTGTGCACTTTCTTTATTTGCAGACAACACATGTTGCTGCACAATATGGTCAGACGGCTTTTCTTTATCACATAGTCACAAAGTGGAATGCTGATCCTGATATTCCTGATAATGATGGAAGAAGCCCTTTACACTGGTACTTGACAAATGTAATTGTCATTCTTTTGTTTCAGTAAATATTTGATTTGACTGTTTTTTCTCCTTTTATTTTATCTCAATCATCCAAGAATTTGGTTCTTAAAACGAGATGTCCGAGAACACAACAATTAATTTATGGGGGAAAAGATGTTACTTGCTTCAATTTTGTTGATCCTGGATGTGATTTCTGTGGTTCATTATGACTTTTGAGCATGTTATATTGAATTTGTGTTGGTAAGAAGGGACTTTAATTGCTGAATAACCATCCATATATTCTCTTGTTAATTGAATGTGGATAATAAAGTTGAGGAAAGCTCGAGAACGTAGCTTGATATGAATGATATGCACACTTCGAGTCTGTGCCAAACTCAAAAGAAAATTCAACTCAATATTTCTCAGTGATCCTCAAAATGGTTCTTTACAACTATATATCATTCTACTCTCAACTTTCTTCGCAAGAAATAAAATAACAAAAAAATGAAAAACATGATTATTTGAGACGATTAGCTTGTTACGCCTCTCCATGTGATATCGCTCCTATCACGAAATCTTTTGTCTATGCTGGTGTCCTCCTTCTCGAACCATCTCTCCCAGTTAATTGAACTGAGGCTTGAAAATAATTTGATAGGCTTCTTCAAGTTGGGCTGGTGCCTTTTTTAGTATTCCCTTTAATGGCCCAATCATTGATTTGTTGGTCTATTAAGGCTGGATCTGCATCTATTGTTATTATGCTATCATAGCTCAACTGCTCAAGTATACATGTTTGCTTGTTGAAAGTTTAACTTATATTTTCCTCCCTTTTTTAATCTTTTGGTGCCACAGTTAATTTTTAGTTCTAGCGTGTAATTGCTTTCTACGCGACTGCTTTTCCTCCTGAGCTAGACTGTTTAAGAACATAACTAGATGGAACTTTGAGCCATGTTTGGTAACAAAGGTACTTAATGACTCGCATTCAGATTATTAACTTGATTATGGTTTACTATCAATCTTAGCTATTGCTTTTTTTCCCCCGTTGTTTTCTGCTATTGTTATTATATGGTTTAATTGTAATCAGTGACTGTTGGATTAATTTAAGGATTGTGTGGAGTGATAGTCCTAAAGCTCGTTTGTAATGTCATAATCATGTCTTGAAGTTTCCCTCTCTAACTCTTGTGGCGATAAGATTTATTTTAAAGGTTGGCATGCTAAAATAGCTACATATAATTATTCTCTATTTCCCCATCTACTTTTATTCAAGCTAATGTCAGTGTGTTTTGAATGTGATTGATCTGAATTTTGAGGAATAATCAATTTTGGATTTCTTAATTTTTTGGCACTACTATAGGGCAGCTTACAAGGGCTTCGCAGATTGCATACGTCTTTTGCTATTTCTAAATGCATACAGGGGACGGCAGGACAAAGAAGGTTAGTTGAAATGCTTCACATGGTGTCATTTTATGCTTTTTCCATTTTTCTTTTAGTGCTACAAGCACATTATCCTGATTAAAAAGATTGTGATGCTTGTAGGTTGCACCCCCCTTCACTGGGTTGCCATTAGGGGTAATTTAGAAGCATGCACTGTTTTGGTACAGGCTGGGAAGAAGAACGATTTAATGATTACAGATAATACTGGTTTTACACCTGCTCAACTAGCTGCTGATAAGAATCACAGACAAGTCGCATTTTTCCTTGTAGGTATTTCGCAAACTATTTAATCATGTTTCGTTTTGTCAATGCTAGTTGTTGAGTTATTGACAAAAGTAAATATTCCTTGTCAAAAAAGAAGTTAACTATTCAAAAGTAAGAGAATTATGAGAATTTTAATCCTTTGGGCATTAGTTCATGATCTGTACATTCAAACAATTGATTTTTCTTTGTCTTTCTTACTACCTATTTTCCATTTAAGCTTTGAAACTCGAGATCTTTGTTTATATGCATGCTCCGGCATATTCTTATCAATTGGTTGAATTTGATTTGAAGGGAAACGCTAGAAAGTTGTTTGAGAAAAAGTGGGATAGCAACAGCTTGCTTGGCAAACTTTTGAAATTAGGACTTGCTCCTTTACTTTGGTGCATGATCTTTTTGCTGCTACTGACATATATCCATTCGGTTGTTACAGGTATTTCTCCTGATTTGTATTACCACCTGAATTGATCATTGCCCTTTCGGATGTAATTAGTACTAAAAAAAAATTGTTTGTGTCAGCTTCTAATTTGCCAAGATTAACTGCTGGTTTTGGTCTCATTGCTTGGATGGGTGTATTCTTGGCAACCTCTGGACTGATTCTTTTTTATAGATGTAGCAGGTAACTCTTCAGTTTGAATGTATAAATTTTTCGAGAGTGTTTATTAAATATTACTTTATTGCAAATAATCGGAGAAGTAGTTGACATGGGTAATGAAATTGTTTGTTCAGTTTGTTAATTAGGGCATGGTGGAAACTGGTCCATTTCGCTCACCAGCTGCAATATTTGATGCAAACAATCATTAGTTTCATTATAATATAAACCCTAACAGATGAAATTATACATCTGGCATTGAACCTTTGTTTAGTTGTATTGTTTACAATATTTGGTGAGAGAGGAATGCGATATTGTTTAGAAAGCTTCCATATGTTGATTAGTTTTTGGGCAGTAATTGTTGTGTAAGTTTATTGACCTTGTGATCATAGATATACTTTATGTTGGTGCTAAAATAATTATATAGTTAATTTGTTGTTGAAGTGCACTGAACAGCTGTTGATTTTGCGGGACAATATTTCTTGTTTATCTGTGTCAAATTCGAGTCACTATCCTTTTAGAATTCATTCTTCCCGATTGAACTTTATCCACTAACTTAACTCTGGACTTTCTAATTGTAGCAAGGATCCCGGGTTTATCAAAATGAATAGATATGATCAAGAAAACATGAAAGATGACGTAAGTCGCCCCACGTTCAGTTTAATCTCTTTCAAACATCTTCTTGTTCTCTAAAATTAACAAATATTTGAATAAAACTTTTTGATTTTGTTAGGAACCTTTGCTGAAGTTTGAGGTAAATAATCCTGCTTTGCTTGCTGGGAATTGGTCACAACTTTGCTCAACTTGCAAGGTACTATTTATTTCTTTCTGACTGCAATGTTACATACCCCTCCATTGAGTAGTCCCTGTTTAAATTATTTCTATACTCTATCACACCTTTTCTTTCCTTAATTAGATTGTTCGTCCTCTTCGTGCAAAGCATTGTTCCACCTGTGATCGCTGCGTTGAACAATTTGATCATCATTGCCCATGGATGTCTAATTGCATTGGAAAGGTGTTTTAACACTTTCTTAACTCTGTTTTATGCTGCTGCTGTGAATACATCTATGAATTTCTTGTTTGTGGGGTCAAATCATATCACAAATTATGTTGGCACTCTTTAATGGAATGATGAATTCAGGTCATTATCTTTATCATTGCAGCTTCTATTCTCATAAACACTTAAACATAAATGCATTAATTTACATTTCCCAAGTAGTTATTTGTTACATGTAATAAGAGAGTTGGAAACAAGGTGAGAATTTACTTGTGGTGGCCATACCCATTTTTGATTTTTTGAACAGAAAAACAAGTGGGACTTCTTCTTGTTTCTTGTTCTGGAAGTTGTTGCAATGCTGATTACCGGAGCAGTTGCACTTATAAGTGAGATTTGAATTTAAGCTTCTTTCCCAGTTAGCCTTATGATAAACCTTATTATTTCGCTGTATCTTTTATGCCGTTTTATCCACTTCTAGCATTTTCTTATCATTGCAGGAGTGTTGACTGACCCAACGGCTCCATCTACCTTTGGCGCATGGTTTAGCCATGCTGGTAAACAGCATGTTGGTGCTTTATCATTTTTTGTTGCAGACTTTTTCCTCCTTTCTGGTGTTGCAGTCTTGACTGTTGTACAGGCCTCTCAGGTACACTTCCAGAATCTGCTTCTATTTGCGGTTTTGCTTGTCAGTCGTTTTTCTTATGTAGTCTTCTTTCTCCGTTCATATCTGCATGGTCAGCATCTTTTCCGTGCACTTTGCGGACTTCGGGATTAACAGACATGCATTGGCTAGTTCATATATTATATGCTGGCATTTTTTTTTTCAATTGCATGGGGAGTGTCTTGATTGCCATTTTGATGTTAATCATTTGTTTCTCTGTTCAGGCCTTTCATATGCATTTTATTTGATTCCCGCTTTCTTGTATATAAGCATTCACGTTCACTCGATGGATAGAAGTTTGTATCTCCGCAAATTTGTATGTTCCACTTTTTTTTGGGTATCGTAAACTGTTATATCACAACCTCAATCTCTCTTGTACCGTTTAAATGATTGTTTAAGTATAGTTTACATTCCCAAAAAAGAACAATATTACGTTTGGCATTTTTATAACCGGACAAAAGGTAGTTAACTTTTGATACAGTCTATAGTTGACTCCTAAATGATTTCACTTTTCTGATATAGATTTCTCGCAATATTACAACAAATGAAATGGCAAACATGATGCGGTACAGCTACCTAAGAGGACCAGGTGGTAGATTCCGTAACCTGTACGATCATGGCTGTAAGAAGAACTGCACAGATTTCTTGATAAATGGCTATAATGAAGATATCGAGCGCACTGAAGAATCGGTGATTGAATCTGAAGGAATTGGGATGATGCACATGACACGAAATTCCATCCATTCAAATGGATCCATCGATCATGCTAGTCGAACAAATGGAAATGGCCAAGTAGTAATTGATGTAAATAATACCTCAAATTCGCTTCATGGTCATGTTCATTCTTCTCATTGTAGCCATGGCCGTAATCACAATAGAAAAACTGATTCGATTCCTTAAGGCTTGGGCGTTGGTTTAGCCCGAAATACTGCCCATTCTGCTGAGGTCTCATGACGGAACTTCATTGTATCAGTTTCAAAAGATGTCTGGGGGAAAAAGGATCAATTTTCACTGCTACGTCACATAAGAAAAATATGTGCTGCCCAGTCTACAAATGGCGATTTTGGTTTCTTTGAAGTTCTTGTATTTCTTATTTCCTTTATTGTATGAGAATGTTGTACAAGGTGCAATTTATGCGTACTTCTGATAGTTTACTATATCTACATAGGTACTATGTTGTACTGTGATGTTTGGGGTATAAGAAAATATGTTTCTATATTTTCCTTTTTCGGATGGTTTGCTAGCCTTTTCACCTTTAATTTAATTGAATTTTAAAACATTAAAATATGGAATTCTCTTAAATCAATTGACTTAGGTTAATATTTTACATTGCGCGATGATAACTAATAGTATTATCCACAAAACATAATTATTTTTTTTGAGTTCGATGAGGACTGGAACTTGAAACTTCATCTTAAATTTGAAACCTGGTGCTATATGAGTTATCGACTACTAGACATACTTTTCGAAAAGGTAACATGCATAAATTCTTTTTGTTTTAGCACTAAGCTAGTTATTCAACAGAACTATAATGCACAGTCACATTAAATATTTATATAAAAAAGAGAATTTCCTCCCCTAAACTTCTCAGTAAAATCTGTCAAATTTTCAGGGTTCCACACCATGCTTGAGTTGGACAAAAACATGAAACATTAACCACGTTCAAGTAAATTCAATCATGTTACCATGGAAGTATTCTGTCTACTAAAAAATTACTTGATGCTCATTTGAAAATTAAAAACTAGAAGGAAAAAAAATTAAAGTAAACCAAAGTCCATGATAACTAGACGCCTCTATCCATTGACAACTATTAAACTAACGTAAAAACCAAATTTCAATTACATTAATCTCACAGGCCAAACAATATCAATATAAGTTCTTCAAAAAAAAAACTGAGACATACAACCAAAACTATAGAAATTAATTTATATAAAAAAAAACAGTATATTTTCATGTTCTAAAAAATTACTGTGATGGGGAGAGGCCAAGATGATGCAGATATGGCTCCCTCGAAACTCATCTTACCAAATGTGAAAAGTAATCAGTTGATTGATTTTCCACTGTAATTCATCACAAAATGCCCCACCAGAAGAAGTAAACCTGCATGGAGATATTATCATCTAAACTTTACCAGCACCGACTAAACAAGAATACAGGAGATTTCCACATTAAACAAAGTTTGTTGTGTTTTATATATATCTAGCTGCATCAGATTCCTCATTCAAGAACGCATGTTTACGAGCTTTTGTAAGAATATATGATTTAACAAGCACATTGAATAAGCTGAACGCAGAAACTCACTTCTAATCCAATTCTCTCAAGCATATAGTTTTAATTGCCCTTTCAATGGTACTCCGAAAGCAGATAATTAATAAGTCATCCAGGATAGAATGGAGCCCATAAATCCAAAAATCCACATTTCGAGTATGAGTTAGACTGTAGGCATTTGAACCACGAGATGGTTCAATCATCATATAAAGTTTTCCTCTATCATTACATTCATAAACTTCAAATTGCCTCGTAACTAACTTTAGCACAACTTATTTTGTACTTTAGATTCGCCATCTAAGCTATATTACAAATAACTGGTAGGAATTAGCGATCATTCTATAGACCGTTTCAACAAATTTCTGGTTCTGTAACCAAAAGCTGTGGTAAATCCTTGAGGTCATATCTAGGGGTGTTCATCGGTCGGTTCGGTTTTCGGTTTTTTATTTCGGTTTTCGGTTTTACAAATATATAATCCGATATCCGAACCATTTTTCTTCGGTTCGGTTCGGTTTGTTTCGGTTTTCTACCGAAATGGTTCGGTTATTTCGGTTTTGATACAATTATTTAAATTAACAATATAAATATATTATAAAATATAATATGTTATCTTTTTAAATGATTTCTTTGTAAAATATTTAAATATAAAGTACAAATGAATTACATAAACAATAATCAACTAAGTATTATTCAAAATAATTCTTCATTCACTAATATCATCTCAATAAATAATATAAAATAAAATAACATTATTAATTTAATTAAATTTCGGTTTTTTCGGTCGGTTCGGTTTTGGAATTTATAATCCGTAACCGAACCAAATTAATTTCGCTTTTAACATTTATATCCGAATTATAAAATTCGGTTTTCGGTTCGGTTTAGTGTTCGGTTTTTTCGGTTTGGATTTTCGGTTTTTTCGGTTTTATCCGAAGTTTGAACTAACTAGTCATATCTCATGTAAATCTTTAACTAATGGAGAATTCAGGTCATTTCCACTTTTCTTATAGCTGGGATCCAACAGAAAAATCATATTATTGTAACATAATGGCTAATATCTTTATCTTACTTACCAGAATGCAATAAGCACAAATTCATGCCAAGGGATTCTCCCTAGTTTCGATTTCCTCTATGATACATCAATTTGAGCAGCTACGCATGTTCAAGGGCATAATAAAGTTTTGAAGCTCTTCTTCGAAGTAGTGGCTCTAATCGGAAACAAGGAATGCTGCTCTGCCACGTTTTAGCTTCATACATCTCATTCCATGCCTGAACAATCTCGTCAATATTAAATCCCAAGCCTGAAACCACATATAGATGTTAGAAAACTTTCAAGTAATTATTTAAATCAAAATATCCAACATCCTGAGATGCTAAGTCTATGCATCACCTTTCGATGTAGTGTCTATGGAGCAGTGATTCTTTATCATAACAGCAATATCAGTCGGAGAAGCTCCGGCAAGTTCAAATTTTTCAACAGCAACCTCCAAACATTCTTGCCACACAGGAAGTCCTAATTTGAATTCCATAATGGATCTTTCGTAAAGCATGGTACCCCAAATCACAAATATCTGCGATCTAACATTTGAAGCCTGCTCTGAGGCCTCATTTGCAGAAATATGTTTGAACAAGTTATCCAGTTTCATTTTCTGCAACAGGGTTTCAACTTTCTTTGGCTTGGACAGTTCATTGAGACGGCGTTCTTCCACATCTTCCCACATGAGCATACCCTTTTCCATGTTTTCCTCGGCATTGTTGTAAAGCTGAAGAACTTCTGTTGAAGGCCATGATTCTAGATCAATATTAGTACCTACTGCATAATACCAAGAAAGTTTGGCCTGCTCAAACTGTTGCTGCCCACAAGCTAGAATAGCCTCATAGAAATTTGGTTTAATTTTCAGCACCTCTTCATATTTCTTCCCGGCTTCTACGTACTCCTTCTGTGCCCAATCATACGCGCACTTGATCTGCATAAGAACAGATTCTCTAGAAGAATCCTCGGTAAAATAAACCTTCTTTCTTGCCCTGGACATGTGAACATTACCCCAATTAAACAAAGCCAAAGCTGCCAGCTCTTGGAATGTATCTGCCGCAGTGCTGAAAAGGTCCTGAGCCTCTTCACTAGTGATTGCCTCCTCCATAGCTTCAGAATAGAGTTTCATTCCAACCTCATGGAGATCTAGGTAAGAATCAATGTCAAACCCAGCATAGTTCTTGAAGAATTGAGCAAACTCAATGATCCAATCACTAATACAAGATGACTCACTCCGTAGCTCCTTTCTTCTTCCCACATGTCCATTTTCAGTAACACGTTTCATGTCAAGCTGGGCTTCTGTTTCAACCCTTTTAACCTTTTGACACGAGGGATCTTGGTCTGGATTAACTTCAAAAATATATAGTTTAACAGAACCATGTCCTGAAGCCACTTCAGCCCACCTCAGTTCTTCTGCGGTGGCAATTGTGACCAGGTCACCTTCTTCATCTTTATACTTGACGTGAACAGCTTTAGAGCTGGGAAACCGATCGGAAATAATTTCTCTAAGCTTCGACATGTTGCAGTTGACCGGAATCTGAGCCCATCTTATGTCTTCTCCAAATACCAATTTCACAGTTCTTTTAGGCTCTTCACCCACACCATTACTAACTTTCTCTTCCTCCACGACTAATTTGTCCTCAGCCTTCTTTTCATCAATACGTTCATCAGACTTCCTTGTCATAATAACATTATCAGTGTTTCTTTCTTCAATTTCTCCTTTCATTTCCTTCTCGTCACTTTCTTTCCCATCCTTATTTTCTTTCATCTTGTCATCAACTATCTTTTCCACTACATTGTTGCTTTTCTTTTTCTTAGTCTTCTCTTTGGATACCTTAATTGGAGGCGGAGGAGGAGGCTCAAGATATTCAGGTAACGGAATCAGGTCTATCGGAATTTCATTTGCTCTTGAGCCTTGTCTCTCTAGTGTGTTTTTCACCCTTTCTGCAATTTCACTTGCCATGATATTATTTTGTTCCATCTTCAATACCGTCCCAACATCTCTTAGTGCCAAATCTAGCTTATTCAATGCTTCATAACACCGAGCTCTCTTCAAGAGAGCCTTACTGTATTTTGGTGTGACCTCAAGGGCTAAATTGCATTCGTGGATCGCCCTTGGATACTCACTAATGCCTAACTGCATATAGCAAGCAGCCATATTACTCCGTAGATAGGATACATCAATATGGTTTCTTGGAAGCAATTTTATGGCTTTCTCATACTTTAACATTGCGCCTTCATAGTCCCTCCTCTGAAACAATCTATTGCCATCGTTCTTTAATTCTTGCGACATAGAAATAAATATGGCAGTGTCCTTATCATAAGCTCTTGGACTATTTTCACTAGCTTTACTTTGCCCCGAGTTGGATTCCCCTGATTTATCTCCCAAAGTTTTCTTGTTTGTTCCACCATGTTTCCCCATATTAAAATTCAAGATTTCAAACAAACAAAAACTAATTCAATATCTAACACCTATCTTACCCCTAAAGTTATACGGCCTTAGTCCCAATCGATTTTCTAAGAATAATAATTTGCTTGAAGTTTCCTATTAAAGAAGGATATTAAAACGAAATCAATCTGAAAAAATCTGAAGACTAATTTACCAATCAAATCCAAGCTTTATACTTTAGACCAAAAACCAAATGCAATAACACCTACACACCAATTTATATCCCAAAAAAAAACGAGAAACAAATCCAAATCTTCACCTGGAAAGCTCAGAAAATTGCCCCACAATCCCACAAACTACTAACACAGATACCAAGAAATGAACGATCCCACCAAAAAGTATTTTTCCCCCTCAAATGCCAATCTAGAAACGGTACAGATATAGAATAAACCTTAATTCAGCTGCAAGCAAAGATTGAAGATTGTAGCCCCCCTTCTTTTTAAAGGAGACAAAAAGATTGAAATGATTTGATTGGATGACGCAACTTCTGAAGGGGTCGATTCTCGTTCAAAATATTCTGGGATTTTCCAAGGGAAAAAAAATCAAAGGATTGC